>NC_134951.1:97705476-98007310 GCF_965638725.1 Aptenodytes patagonicus
AATAGATATGTTTCTTTCTTGGAAGAGCTTAGCAGCCCAATCCATGTGCAATTTGCCATGCTCTGCCAATGCACCATTCAGGAGCCAGCTACCTCTAAGGTAAAGGATTTTGGTTCTCCACCCTCTTCTGTAGAAGCAGTCCTTCTTGGATGCTGTAATTTTTAATGGTGTTCGTAGTACCACACAAACTCTGGTTGGGAGCAGGAAAGGGAGAGGGGTTTACGAGTACACAAGCTGAACAAAAACTACAATATCAATTTTCTGCACAACCACTTGGGAGGAATGAGGAAACAACACTTAATTTCCTTAACTGTCTGGTCATCGTTCAGGTTCCTGGTTCACATTCCAGATAAGGTTAAATTATAATCCAGTGGGCAAATTACTTTGAAAAGAGGAATTTATTTACTATGGTGAATAACAGATGTTTGTTTCATGGACAGAACACATCACTGGTCAAATTCCTATCTTGAATTATTAAGGCCCCTACTTAATGGTGTCAGGAAACAGCAACGTTTGTGGACAGATAAAGGGATTCAGATGGGTCTTCCTACATCTCAATTCATCAGCAAAATTGTCATCAAAATCACAGCTTTGGAGCAGACAAAGTGAGTAACCTCACACACTAGCTGAGAAACTAGGGGCAGCAAAAATGTTAATTTTCTGACATGATATACTTGGTATTTGCCAGCAATAATTATTGGAAAAAACTGCATAGTAGAGAGAGTGATGAATCTTAATCTCTTAAATATTATTGGAATGTTAAGAAATTTATGGAAGAACAGCAACTCCTGTCCTGCCTTGCCAAGAAAAGAGACTCAAACCAGCACCAGTCATGGATTAGATAGGGTGTGAAATAGGGTGTGAAAGACAACTTTCGCAACACTCAGCTATCCCAAAGTGTGAGAGATAAAAGGCCCTCGTATTGAAGCAGTAGATTTCTTTGCTAATGATTGAAGCAATTCATATTAGGTAACACACATGGGCTACAAATTAGGAAAAGACTCCCTGCGGGGTGGGTCCCTATCTGATGGGAGAGTTTCGGAAGGACTGCAGGCTTCCTGCCCTGGCGCAGCAGCTCCACTGTTCCTGCGAGTGAGAGAGGGCAGGAGGAAGGGAGACAGCTTGGAAATTCACGGAGCCAGTCACACCAGGACTCTTCACTTTGGTACCTGAGTGAGGTACCCTGGCCAATAACTGGATGACGAAGGTTGTATGGCTTGCAGGGAAATGGGAGATTGCTATGTGTCTTACAAATCATTTTGGTGCCTGCTGTGCTTGCCTGGCTCCTGCTTGGATGCAACCAGTAGCTACTGTGTTCCCCTGCATGGTAGTGGTGGTGTGGGGGAGCTCTGGGATACAAATGATTTTAGTCAACAATTCTTGTCAACCCAAGAATACATAACAAAAGGCATTCCCAGGAATCCACTGATTAGCAGCTGGGAATAGCTTGAGCTTTATCACTTAATCCAAGCCACACAAGCAAGATTTTTGTGCAGACGCAGTAGTGGGTTTAGGCAAATGCACAGGCAGGAGCACAGTTTAAGACAGCAATGCAGACATACCCTGAAACCCTGATTCCCTTGACTTGAGTACTTACATCCAGTACAGACTGTGAGTGAAACCCATCAATCTGAATAGACAAGATGAACAAAGAGAGGTCCCAGGGTCAAGCAGCAGGTCAAAATGAAAACAGAGAACAGAATCCAGACCTCTAAACTACCAGCTAACCACCCAGTTCGCTGGTTTGCACTCATCTTCCCACAACACACTTCTGAGGCTAACACGAGACGTGTTCTGCCTCAAGTAATGCAGGCAAAGAAAAAGCTGAGATTTAGCGTATGAATACAGATGTTTTTGGTGTAGGTCTACATATAGGCTTGCATGCTTTTTTAACAGAAAGTGTGATCCAAATTGATATCTGGCTTGTCTGTGTGAGCGTGCATGAGTGACCCAGGAATAGTAAACTAACCCATGCATAATTTGGTGTTCATGAGCAACAGTACAATACAAAAGTCATACAGGCCAGTTCTTGCGGGCAGCTCTGTAATAATGAAAGGGCAGGCATAGCCCAGCATTCACAAATCACCTTACGGTAATAAACCCAAATACCTAGTACATATGACTTCCCCAACAAGAGCAAAACAGCTTGTACAGCTCCTGACTCTCATAAGCACCCCTCTCATCCCAGAGTATCAAGAAATTCCCACCAGAGATGGGGAAAAGCCTGGATCAGGCAACCTTTCTGCTGCAAGGCTGCAAAAGATGATATATAAAGAGAGGGGAAAGACAGTGATATTGAAGGTAATGGAAAATCCTTTCCCAGATGCCTGCTCCAAAGAACAGGGTGTTTTGTCCTTGTTTTGGAGCCACTGAGATCAGTAACAATAAGCAGTGGAATAACAGCAGGCCTGAGCCTGGCAGCCATGAACGGAGCAGTGGGGAAAGAGAGGCATGTTTATGGCTGTTGTATGGAAGCCATTCAAAGAAAAATGAAGGATTTTACAGCCTGGATAACCTACATCATTTAAAGCTGGACAATGTTGTCGCATGCCCTCACTTCATACCACTTGTAAACTGCGAGAAGAAAAGGTGAATTAGATTTCATCACTGCCTCATCAACTTCAATGCACTTTGCCACTGGCATTACTTTGCCTCGGCTCTGACTAGCTGCTCTGCCATTACCAGACTCCCATCACACAGAGCACCCTCGGCATGGCCTTCAGGAGCTGTATGGCTCTGTCATGCCTGGGCTGCTCCAAGGGAGAGGTCTTCCCCCGCAAAGCACAGCATGTGTCAAGTGAAGGAGCTTCCTATAGCTGAAATCTCAGGAGAGAGACAGGGACCTATCTCAGGCCCTGGGGATGTCTCTTATCTTTTGTTGGGGTGATCAAGAGAAGAAGGATGGATCTAAAACCACCACTGCCCATTGTGGTTTAATTGGCATCCCTGCATCCAGCAGCCCACTCCTTTTGTGCTCTCTTCTGTTCAGGTAACCATGACTTCTGCGCTATGCTCACGTCTCACCCGCTAACCTGCTCGTTCATCTATCTGTCTACTTCCCAATCTATCCACCTTAAAAATCACTTAGAAACTGACACAAAAGCATCCACTCAGACACTGATGTTAATTTAAATGAATCAATCTGGATCATCGCCTTGGGTCTGACTCTCATTTATATTTAAAATCACATTTCACAGAGCCAGGAAGTGGAAAAGTAGATCTTTCGAATTAAATTGGCACTTTCCATTAATGCCAGAAGTCTGCTGTTTAGTGCGGTGGCAATCAAACCAACCCAACCCAATGTTTTGATTTCTACATTCTCCAACACTGTGAAGAAAATGATCTTTAAAGAAAAAGGCTGAAAACATTTTAGCTGAAGAAACAGAAGAGGCTAAACCATTTAATGCATCTATTACAAAAAAAAAGAATTAGCCCCTGCAGATGACGTTATTTGCTTTTGGTGTCTGATGGTGTTATCTTTGAGCCAATTCTTTCTCACCTGCTTTCTTCATCTCCGGTGGCACTAGACTTGCTATGTCTTTCTTATCCATAGGGAGACATCCAGCAGGCCTTATTCTCCTCAGTCTTGATTTTCCTATGCAGGAGAAGTCCATGCTCAAAAGATACGGGGTAGTAAAACGTTTCAATAGTCTCTATATGGAACATAGAAAACTAAGAAAGAATCATAACAGATACATTCCTGTAACTCATATCTCTGCCCTCAGAGAGACTGGAGAAACCAATATTACAAGTCAGGTTTGTCCAGCTTCTTAACAGCTGGGTACTGAATTATATAGTCAGATAAATACATAATTTAAACCATTTGATTAAAAAAGAGAAGCTGCTCAGGGTACAGATAGACTCATCAATGGGTTGGAAGTGGCTCTTGGGCTGCCTATGAGCACCCCTATATTTAGGTTATACTGTGCAAATGAGAATGTGCACATCTCAAATGAAACATTCCTCGAACAACAGCAGCATAGACCAACCAAACTATTTCAAACAGGTAAGTGGTCTTGTCCAGATCCAGTGCCTGCTTTGTGTCACAGGGAGCCTCTTTTGCTTCAAGGGATGTAGCAGCTGCTGTGTCCACAAAGGAGAGGGAAAAGTGGGAGCTGAAATCAGAGGTGTCCCTCCTACACCAGGAATGTAGAAGACGCCACTATTCTTGACTTGGGGCTTAAGTGGAAGGAGCCCAGAGCTCCTACCTGGCCTCCAGTATGAGAAAGACTGGACAACCCTGACTGACCTGCTATCGAAATCTCTTACGTTTATGAGTTAACTTTCAATTCCAGCTGAAAATGTGACTGTGGGCCTACATTCTTGGCTGAGATAAGTTTGTACAAATCTACATTGTTTGAAGATATGATCCACTGCCTTTAATCACAATATGCTCATTTATCCCATCAAGTATCTGGCGTATATTTAGTGTTCTTCCATTATCTTGATCTCTAGACTTTTATGAGGGGGAGGAAGCATGCAGACTGGATCTGCAGTTTAACTGAGAACTTCTCAATAGGAAAATGGCTGAAGCGAGACTTGGCTTTTGTCCTGGTTTCGGCTGGGATAGAGTTAATTTTCTTCCTAGCAGCTGGTACAGTGCTGTGTTCTGGATTCAGTATGAGAATAACGTTGATAACACACCGATGTTTTAGTTGTTGCTAAGCAGTGCTTACACTGGTCAAGGACTTTTCAGCTTCTCATGCCCTGCCAGTGAGAAGCTGGGAGGGGGCACAGCCAGGACAGCTGACCCAAACTGGCCAAAGGGATATTCCATACCGTATGACGTCATGCTCAGTATATCAACTGGGGGGAGTTGGCTGGGGGGCGGCGACCACTGCTCGGGAACTGGCTGGGCATCGGTCGCCGGGTGGTGAGCAATTGCATTGTGCATCACTTATTTTTATAGAATCATAGAATAGTTTGGGTTAGAAGGGACCTCTAAAGGTCATCTACTCCAACCCCCCTGCCGTGGGCAGGGACATCTTCAACTAAATCAGATTGCTCAGAGCCCCGTCCAACCTGACCTTGAATGTTTCCAGGGATGGGGCATCCACCACCTCTCTGGGCAACCTCTTCCAGTGCTTCACCACCCTCAGCATAAAAAATTTCTTCCATATATCTAGTCTAAATCTACCCCCCTTTCATTTAAAGCCTTTCCCCCTTGACCTGTCGCAACAGGCCCTGCTAAAACGTTTGCCGCCTTCTTTTTTATAAGCCCCCTTTAAGTACTGAAAGGCTGCAATAAGGTCTCCCCGAAGCCTTCTCTTCTCTAGGCTGAACAACCCCAATTCCCTCAGCCTTTCTTCATTGGAGAGGTGTTCCATCCCCCTGATCATTTTTGTGGCCCTCTTCTGGACCCACTCCAACAGGTCCGTGTCTTTCTTATGCTGAGGGCTACAGAGCTGGACGCAGCACTCCAGATGGGGTCTCACCAGAGGGGCGGAATCACCTCCCTCCACCTGCTGGTCACACTTCTTTGGATGCAGCCCAGGATACGATTGACCTTCTGGGCTGTGAGCGCACATTGCTGGCTCATGTCCAGCTTTTCATCCCCCAGCACCCCCAAGTCTTTCTCAGCAGGGCTGCTCTCAATCCCTTCATCCCCCAGCCTGTATTGATACCGGGGGTTGCCCCGACCCAGGTGCAGGACCTTGCCCTTGGCCTTGTTAAACCTCATGAGGTTCACACGCACCCACTTCTCGAGCTTGTCCAGGTCCCTCTGGATGGCATCCCGTCCCTCTGGCGTGTCGACCGCACCACTCAGCTTGGTGTCGTCTGCAGACTTGCTGAGGGTGCACTCGATCCCACTGTCTATGTCACTGATGAAGATATTAAACAGTCCCGGTCCCAATACGGACCCCTGCGGGACGCCACTCATCACCAACCTCCATCTGGACATTGAGCCGTTGACCACTACCCTCTGGATGTGACCATCTAACCAATTCCTCACCCACCGGACAGTCCACTCATCAAATCCCTACCTCTCCAGTTTAGAGAGAAGGATGTTGTGGGGGACCGTGTCAAAGGCCTCACAGAGGTCCAGATAGACGACATCTGTAGGCCTTCCCATGTCCACTGATGTAGTCACTCCATCATCGAAGGCCACTAGGTTAGTCAGGCAGGACTTGCCCTTGGTGAAGCCATGCTGGCTGTCTCCAATCACCTGCCTGTCCTCCATGTGCCTTAGCGTAGCTTCCAGGAGGATCTGTTCCATGATCTTCCCAGGCACAGAGGTGAGACGGACTGGCCTGTAGTTCCCCGGCTCTTCCTTTTTTCCCTTTTGAAAAATGGGGGTTATGTTTCCCCTTTTCCAGTCCGTGGGAACTTTACCGGACTGCCACGACTTCTCAACTACGATGGATAGTGGCTTAGCAACTTCATCCGCCAGTTCCTTCAGGACCCGCAGATGGATCTCATCGGGTCCCATGGACTTGTGCACCCTCAGGTGCCTTAGATGGTCTCGAACCTGATGTACTCCCACAGTGGGCAGCTCTTCATTCTCCCAGTCCCTGCCTTTGCCTTCTGTGGCTTGGGCGGTGAGGCTTGAGCGCTTGCCAGCGAAGACTGAGGCAAAAATGTCATTGAGCACCTCTGCCTTCTCCGTGTCCCAGGTAACCAGGTCTCCTGTTTTGTTCCAGAGAGGGCCCATATTTTCCCTCATCTTCCTTTTATCCCCGACGTACCTATAGAAGCTTTTCTTGTTGCCCTTGATGTCCCTGGCCAGATTTAATTCTCTCAGGGCTTTAGCTTTCCTAACCTGATCCCTGGCTGCTCGGAGAACTTCTCTGTATTCCTCCCAGGCTACCTGTCCTTGCTTCCGCCCTCTGTAGGCTTCCTTTTTGTGTTGGAGTTTGTCCAGGAGCTCCTTGTTCATCCATGCAGGCCTCCTGGTGTTCTTGCCTGACTTCTTCTTTGTTGGGATGCATCGCTCCTGAGCTTGAAGGAGGTGATCCTTGAATATTACCCAGCTGTCTTGGGCCCCTCTTCCCTCCAGGGCTTTGTCCCATGGCACTGTACCAAGCAGATCCCTGAAGAGGCCAAAGTCTGCTCTCCTGAAGTCCAGGGTAGTGAGCTTGCTGTGCGCCCTCCTCGGTGCCCTAAGGATCTTGAACTCCACCATTTCATGGTCACTGCAGCCCAGGCTGCCCTTGAGCTTAACATTCCCCACCAGCCCCTCCTTGTTGGTGAGAACAAGGTCCAGCATAGCACCTCTCCTCGTTGCCTCCTCTACCACTTGGAGGAGGAAGTTATCATCGATGCAATTTTGTATATTCTTTTATCATTTATTATTATTATTTTCCCTTCCTTTTCTGTCCTACTAAACTGTCTTTATCTCAACCCACGAATTTTACTTCCCCCCCCCCCAATTCTCTTCCCCATCCCACTGGGGTGGGGGGAGTGAGTGAACGGCCGTGTGGTGTTTAGCTGCCTGCTGGGATAAACCACAACAGTTTTTATAAACAATTTACGGTCAGTGCTGGCTTTAAACACTCCCTATGATTCCTCTTCGGACGCTCCTAAGAACATATTAAGGCTCCTAAGAACAGCACTCTCCATTGCATGGTAACGAAGCGGGAGCGACAGCAGCGTCAAGTGATGGCTGCTGGTGTGTCTATGTCACACAGCAGAGCATGGGCACAGAGACACCTCGTCTAGCAGCATTACAGCTAGCAGCACAAGCACGACAGATGCAGTGTAGCACAGCACCTGGGAAGGAGGGTCTTTCCAAGGAAGCCTGCTGCTTTTAAACCAAAGCTAGTTTCTCCAAAGACAGCTGCTGTGCATCATTCAGATGTACCAGCTTAGGTAGGAATAGGTCAGTGTTAGTCCACGTGCCTGTGTTGCAAGGGGTATACATGTCCATGCCTTTTCCAGCTCCCAAAACAACTGGGCTGTTAAAGAAGAGTTTTAAAAAAACTTCTACCTCCATCAAAACCAACCACAGAACCACACAAGAATCCTGGGTGAAGTGTGGAAAGAGGAGATCTTTAAACATACGAAGGGTATAGGAATAAGCAGTTTGAGCCTGGAGCTTACATTTTGGGGTAGAAAACCAGAAAACCATTTTACAAAATGTGAAAGTAAAGAAAAATGTTTGAGCTTTTACCTCTTTGTAAAGAAAATAATTGGCTTGGATTGAGCCCTTCCCTGGCAGTGTTTGCAAACCAAACATTACACAGCTGCCAAGTGCCTGAAAACCAAAATGTGAAACGGACCTCAAATAAAAGCAAAAGTGATTGCTTTATTTCCATCAACACAGAAGACGACTAATCAGAGGCCATCAGAGGCCTAGACACAGGGCGAGTAAAGACCTCTGGGATGTGATTCATCCGACATCTTAATGTGCACAATGCCAAGGCCTCCCATACAAGCAAGTGAAAGACACACACACTATTCAGGTGAAATTCATCTCATCCTAAAAGCGGGTCAGAGAATCCATACCCTTGAAGTGCCTTTAATTAAATTATATATATATATATAAAATATATTAGGTATCTACCTAATATTGGGTGAGATCAGTTCTTTGCCTAATCTTTAACATAAATCCATCTGCAACATTACAGTGCCCTTTTCAGTCAAACTAAGCATTTTAAAGAACAGTAGAAGCAGAAACAAGAACAAGATTTGAGAGATGGACAAGATAAGGGAAAGCTGGAACTGCCCTGTGGTATCTGTGCAGTGGCAGCGATTCCCCAGGTTTCTTGTACACTGAAAGATTTTACCAAAGCTACCTTTCACTTGCCATTTGGGACTGCATGCCTACAGCCACATGCATTAGCTAAAGCTTAGCATAATATGCCTGATGAAGCTTCAGGTGTGCTCAGACATTTTTTTCCCCACAGAAATGGGAACTAGAGTACCTCTGAGAAACTGGCAGCCACACAGACCACGTCTCATATTCCTCGACAGCTGCATGGATGCTGCCACCAGCTAGAGACAACACCCAGTTTAAGGGATTGTGTGGGTGCTCATAGCATGCTAACGGCACTCCACCGCATTAGTGGAGTGCATTAGAGATCTTATTTCTGAAAATATTGTACAAATCTTAAGCAGTGACTTCTCTCAGTATTTCTGAGAGCTACAGAATAAGGAACATTAATTCCATTTTATGATTGGCAAAGTTGAATTACAGAGAAGCGAAAGGCTAAAGAGAGGTCTTACTCCTCCTTTCAAGATTTGCCAACCTAACTGTGTTGGCCCAGAGAGTGAATACAGCAGTTACTGCAACAAGATAAGCCTTTATTTCCTTAGGGAAAGTAATATGAGCTTTATACTTGTTAGGAGGGTTTCCTGGTATAGCAATACCGATCAAAGTTAACTGGCAAATACTTCCTTGGGCAGATAAGGTTTGAATTACTCCAGAAACACATGCTCCTACAACATCATCCTATATTTCCCCCCTACTGTACTTCACCATTTCTCATATGCATAACCTATTGCATTCAAAACCCTGCTCCTACCTTATTGTGCACCACTGTGTGTCTGTGCATGTTTCAGCATCCCTCATGTCTCAGGTTAAAAGCGCCCTGATGCACAGCAACTTGCTGAACCGTACAGTGAGTTAACAGACATCTAAACCAAGACCTAGAGTAACACTCTTGTGCCTGTCTTGAGTGAAGGCATCTAGGGCTGCAAACTTGAAAGTTAGTACCTGTGTTTGTTGGTGAGAGTGAATCAACAGATTGCTGTGCAGGTCTCAAACCAGATGTAAGGTTAGTCACACCAGACCCTGCTTAATCAGCTGGCTTTGCTTGGAAATACGATAAGGGAGGGCAAGGCTGCGAGATGTAGCTCCTATTGGCAGTCTCTGACAGCTCCCTTTTATTGCAAAGCACATGGTGTGGAAGATTATAGGTGAGAAACGTGCTCACCCACCCACAGTTTGACTTTCTTTCTGCACGTCATTTATTTGTGTAATGGCATTGCACAGTTTTTCCAGCTGTATGTACAGCTACATCCTTTAAAACAGATCATTCAGGTCTGATGTAACTTAACTGAGCTCAGCAGAGCTTAACCATGCTCTGCAGTTCTGCATCATAGCTGGCATCCTCAGGGCTCTCCAGTGGCAATTGCTCTGTAGGTGCCTCAGGCCCCCTATTTATGGGCTAGTGACCTTCTCAAAATTGCTACTAGCTACTCAGCAGGTGCTCACTTGGGATTTGGGGCCAGGATTTGAAGCCTATGCCCCTCCTGAACTGGAGCTGCTAGGTACCTTGAGTTGAGTCTTTTTCATTCTCTGCAGGTACACTTCTTTCTCCCACTTGGTGTAACTATTTAACATTCACGGGAATGGATCCTAAACATCACATTTTCACATCTCCCATACCTTCACAAGTGAGTTATAGAGTCAACCACTGGCTCTCTCCTTTCTATTCCTGCAACAAACATTTAGCTCAGGAGGCTGAGAAAGGCTAACTTTTGTTTAGCCTGGGGCCTTTGCTGTGATACAGATTTAAATCCCTTGATTTTAATCACACAGAAATATGAACCTGCATCGCTTTGACCTAAATGACTTTCCTAACCATTTAGCTGCTGGCTGTTTTGAGGTGTCTCTGTTGGGTTTCCACAAACAGAAAAGTCACGTGTAGGTGTCTGTCTCTGCCGAACGAATCGTGGCCAAGTGCTGTGCGGAAACAGGTACCTGTCTGAGTCAGTCAGACATTTCTGCATCTATCCTTTGCTCTTTTCATTTCTGTTTGTTTTTGCAAGCGCACATGGACAATTCCTTGTTAAGGAACATGGGAGGTCTCCCAGTTATGTATTTAAGCATTCCCATACATTGTATGGGGAACATGCTTACCTTTCATAGGTCTAAGGGCTCCACTACGGGACAAGTCCATCTAATACCAAGATGTTATAGTGACTGAGAACCAACAAGCATCTAGACCCATGAGAGCTAACTCAGCGACATCTGTGACAGCAATTCTTAACACCGCTTGCTACTGCTATCCAAGCACTGGCCTATTCTTTCTTTTCCTATTATAGTCATTCCCTAAGGGCTAAATCCGCATAAAGATTTACAGATGTAGTGATTCATCAAGCAAGAGAGAGGGCAGGTAATAGTTCCCCACCTCATGGCCAAGTTAATAACTTATGAACAGTGAAACAGCTTCAAGAGTGGCTGAGATGGCCTGCCCATGCATCTTAGGTAGATGGCATTCATGTCATACTGCTGGCCTGCCCTACCTGAGTCAGAATGGAGACTTGAAAACGGGTACCTCCTTCCCAGATACGAGCCCCAAGCACTTTATTACATTTTTTCAAGACAAAACACTGGCTTTACATCTAACATCTGGACATAGTCCAGACAAAGGCACTTCACTATGCTTGAGTAACACTGGGGACCTGTCCACCTGTTTGGCTTTTTTTTTTTTTTTACTGGCTTGGTTAGCTCCTTTCATTATTTGCTGGATTCAGTGAATCCCACTGTTAGCTACTCCATGCACAGCATTGTACTCTTACCCTAAGAATTAGAGGTTATATAGGGGGTCATGCAGATAGAGTGGTAAATATCCTTATTTGTGAAATCATGCAGAAATTCTGTGACAGGTCCCAAACTTTCCAAAGTTTTAGTCCAGTGTCATAACAAGAACACTATACAGTACACTCCTTTGAGGCTACTAGTTGTCATCATTATATTTTATGTCATGTCAAAAGACATCCTCATATTCAATTGTTATGCCTTCAACTCATTGCTCAGCTGAAACATTCTGTTCTGAGCTCAAAGGGTGACAGTATCATGGAACAAATAGCAATAACATCCAGGGTTGCTGGATCTCAAGAGAGATCCCCGGGGAAGACTTCCCTGCTCAGTTCCCTAGGTCACTCGTTGCAGCATGGTGCTTCCTCAATTACTGCAGCTAATGCTGTCTCAAAAGGAAGACAAACTTGTGTGAAGCCATCACCACCTTCCTTCAGGCTTTTCCTGAAGATCTTAAGTGTTGCCAATTCCTTCAAATTCTCCGAAAGCCAAATGAGTCTGGAGCATGGCTGCAGCTGACACCAAAAGCTTCAGCTTTCCAGTGAATTACAACCCACTTGAAAGCAAGCCATCTGAGACTGTCTGGACCCCCTTGCTCCCCTCATGGAGAAGACTAGCAGATCAGAACTGGTGCAGATATCAGGGAGATCTCAACGCTCTCCAGAGTTGGGATCTTAAAGATGTTAACTTTAAGAGAAGAGAGTGGGAGCAGGAAAAGTAGTCCCTTCAAATCCTCTGCTCCTCCCCCTTCTCTTTGCTTTTTATACAATGCTGGCCCCAGCATAGCAGAGGAGGACTCTGCTGTACATACTTCTTCCTGGCACAGGAGAAGGGTTTGAGCACGCAGAGGAAACGCAAGAGGAGCAGAGCTGATTTTGGCCCAGGAGTGGTGAGGGAACTCATGCGGGAGCAAGACTGATTAGGCAGAATCTATCCTTACTGTGCGCCTCCCTGTTCGGTTTTCGCATCTGTGTCTTCTTCAGTTTTGCCTCTGGTGGCAGATTTGTACAACCCCGACTTTATGCATTGGTCCTTTTTATTCACTCAGATACATGGCTGTCTGAAGTCTTTCCATAATCATTGACTAAATACAGACTGATTCATTTATTTAAGAGATGGTTTTTAAAGGCATTACCAAAACAAAAAAGAATGTATGAACCTAATCAAGTTTGATATGCAGGTTCCTTAGGAATGAGTAACAAACTCCACAGGCTTCTCTCCTTCTCCGCATCTTCTTTCCTATTATTTTCCCTCCCTTTCTGTTTTCATCTGTTATAGCTTGCTTTGGTAAGCATGCTCTTGTTTTAATTTAGAGATTTTGGAAACTTCTGTTACTCAAGAACTAAATCTTATGTTCCAGTGAGTTTAAGTCAGTAGCAGGGAACATGGAAGAAACAGGTACATATTACCATAGAAAATAAAACAGTTTCAAAGCCTCTCTAACTTACACTGCATTGCTTCTGCCCCAAGAGGTAGCTCCAGCACCTAGACTCAAGCACTATGGATCTATCAATTTTTTACTGGGAATGTTTTCTTGTACAACTTCCCTTAAAATAAAGGTACCTTAGCTCAAAACTTGAAAAGGAATAAAAAGTTTTAGAGACCATATCTGCACATATATTAACTTCAACAGCTTTAGAATACAATAATCCTTTGAAACCTTGTTCAGCATTGAAGATCTTAAAATAGTTTTCATGTGTTTTCTTTAAGTTTATGCTGTCCTATCCCAGAATGCATAGTTTCTGGATGCTATGTTGCTGATGTCTCCTCCAACAACAGTGGCAGCTTTTCAGCAGCTCTTACTGCAACATGCATTGACCTTGGAGATACCAGAGGTCCTCTCTAACCTGCTCAGTGCTAGCTTAAAACATGTATATCAGTTTATCTCTGAAAAAAAACCCCAAACAAAACAGCTGTTTGAATCTCTCCTGAGACATGAGAATTTTTAAGGGCACAGATATTGTTCCATTGTAATCACTCATCTTTCCGAGAAACCTTTGAATCTTTGCCCAGAACTGCACAGCATGACAGATAGTTGCCTAGATGTTCAGACTCTACTCCATTTCAACTGTAAGTTTCCACATACTTATATGAGATAGGAAAAAAAAAAGTAAAATAAAAAAGAAACCTTCTAAAACCAAAAAGGTGTTCAATAGCAATCACAAAAACAATCTGCCCTGATGCACACACAGCCAGGACTACTGGAAAGAGAGACACTACCAAGCACGTGGTTCCCTAAGCCATAGCATAACAGTACCGAAAAAGACCAGGGTTTTTTATTGCATCCCCCTCTTCCATTAGCCAGAATATTTATTTACAGAGATGGCAGACACCAAGCTCATATTATAAGACCCAATTACATTAAAATTTTGCCCTGATTCAACTGGTAGGTAGCCGATTAGTACTAACGTAAGCCTCTAAGTTAGAAAGGTGAGGTACAATTTGCCTTACCTGAAGTGTGTCACCGATGAAGCGTTGAATCCCTTTACTGGAACTTGTAGGCAGATATATAACAATGACAGGAGGCTACACTAAGCTGAACATTATTGCACATTTTTGGAACAGCACAACACACTCTAAACATCTGCAGGAGACACTGCCCCCCTTCCCCCCGCAACTAATTCTATCTCTCTGTACCATCCTTCATATAAAGCTGTTCTCTGATTGCGAGATCTCTGAAAAAGAATTAGTGTCTACAAATTGCCCAGCGCAATGGAACCTAAATCTTGGTTGATACCTGCATAGATAAAAGAAAATTCTGTATTTTTTTTTTTAATAAAAAATGTACGTAAATAGACTACCCCATTGAGCTCACTCAGACTGGAAGGATCCATTTCTTCTCTGGGAAGAATCACGTCTACCAGGCCTGCTGTGAGTACAACCTGAACGTTTATGGAGATAGTTTGAAGACATTGGCAGACTGTGAACTATGAGGAGGAGGATGGCTTGACCTCGAAACACAGAATCACAGAACAGTTGAGGTTGGAAGGGATCTCTGGAGGTCATCTACACAAGCAGGGTCACCTAGAGAGGGTCGCTCAGGACCACATCCAGACAGCTTTTGAGTATCTCCAAGGATGGAGACTCTACAACCTCTCTGGGCAACCTGTGCCAGTGCTCGGTCATCCTCATAGTGAAAAAGTGTTTCCTGGTGTTTAGGAGGAACCTGCTGTGTTTCAGTTTGTGCCTATTGCCTCTTGTCCTGTCACTGAGCGCCACCGAAAAGAGCCTGGCTCTGTCCTCTTTACACCTTCCCTGCAGGTATTTATATACATTGATGAGCTCCCCCTGAGCCTTCTCTTCTCTAGGCTAAACAGTCCCAGCTCTAAACTGAGCTGGGATATCAGTGTAAGATAAGATCTCATCAGCCCACCACTATGAGAAAAATGACATCCTGGATTTTTTTGACTCAGAGACCATTATGGAGAAAGGGCTTTTTTTGTCCTAGTCTAGGGATCTTAAAATACTGTAGTCAACTAGACTATTAAAAACTGTGCAGTTCTGAGCAGTCTGTACTATGTTGCAGTAACATCTTATTACATATTTCTGGACATATCTCTCCCCAAGGGGTAAACATCTCTTTTGGACTAGCTGAAAGAGCCAGCATGAGAAACACTGAGGCTGAAGCCAGGACTTTTCCTTGGAGTAGGGGAGCTAGAGAGAGGCCTATTTTCTTGCTTTAAGGGATTGATTTCCTGGGAAACTGTATAAAGGTCAGAAGCACATTATGCTCTGTGATTGTGAAAAAGCCTCTGAACACTGATGTTACATAAATATTTACAACTACCACTACTAACCAAACTTGCTTCCCGCCCCTGCTCCTCCCAAGGAAGAAAACAGGATAATGGGGAGCATTGACTTGTGAAGAATAATAGCAGTGAAAGCCTAACCTGAAATCACTAATGGAAACTGCACACTTATCTGAACAGGAAGAGATGTTATTAAAAAAAAAAAAATCAAGGAGCATCTGTAATTTTCCAATGCAGATTACAGAAGACTGCAAGTCAGCTGTGACAAGAATGATAACAGCACCATGCTTTTGTTTTCTTTATTTTACCCTTGAGCAGATAACCTTTCATATTTTAGTAGAGTAGACACATTGGAGATGATGTTTTTGTGATATTGCAAAGCTCTACTTTCTTCGCATCCCTCTGGGGACAAATTAATCCGTGTCATTTAACCACAACACAACTTTATGAAGAACAGAAAGACTAGAGGCACAGCAGTTTGTGGGGACTCGGAGGCAATAATCTATTGTCCATATCAAAAGCTAGCTGAGGAATTGTCAATAAAAGGATATTCATAAGTGACAACATGCTCACTTGGCATCTGAGAACCCCGGCAGAGATGGTATTTGACTCACTTATTTTGTATTTTTTTAGGTGATCCAGGACACAAGCAGGCAACTTGCAGCTCTGGAGTTACGTGTGGCTTGCAAGCAGTTCAGATGTGCCTCCTGCAAGTATGCTGTATCAGACAGTTAGTGGCAGGACTACGCTGGTGGTGAGCGGCTGGGTGATACAACAGCACAGCTGCAGAAGGAAGTGAATAAGCAAGGATTGCTGGGGCCAGCACTGAGTCACCTTGAGACCCAGCCACATGCTTAGGTTTGTGGCTGAACCTTGACATACAGTGGAAGCACTGAGATCTATGAAGAATTAGTTTTTTCCTTTTTTTGGGACTACTCCTAGAGTTCCTCTTCCTTTTAGCTCTCAGAAGTGTGTATTAGCTGTCCTAAGGCATGCAACTCTGTTTGCACTTCAGTGGGACCAGGGTGCCTAAACCTCTAAGGCACTTTTGAAAATCTCATCCACAAACTACAAATACATGGGAGTATGAATTACATGTGATTAATATAATAGACATTCAAACTGAAAAGAAGAAATTCTTCAAGCTAAACCTTCTCATTGAAGAGCAGAGCTGGTAGAAATCCTCAGAGCCTGTGACATTTCAAGTTAAAGTTGAAATAGATTTAGCATAGTCATTCCCATGCTTTGGCAGTAGAAACTCCTACTACCTTCTGGGCATCTAGATTTTACAATACAGTTATGTTTACTAAGTTTTGCACCGGAAAGAAGGTGCAAAGGATATGCATAAAAGGGTATCACATTTTATGCTGTGGAATTGTGATTCACTTAGGTTTACAGAAATACACTTCAGTCTTACTGTAGGCCAGCCCATTATGAACATTAGTAAAACCTACATTGTGTGTCCATCAGTGAAAACGAACAAGACAAAACATGGAAGAAACAGAAAAGTTTATGCTAAAGGCTGTTAAAGAAGTTACCCAACGTTCAAAAAATTTAAATGTATTTATTTTGCATCAGTTTCCCAACTATAACCCGAGATTTCCACTACCTTCCTTTCTTATCTCTGCTGCCCATTGAAACAGTATTTGCGAGAACATTTATTACTATGGAGTCGGCAAAAGGCCGATGACAAAAAGGCTGACAGACTAAATTTCATCCAGCAGATTCCTTTCCTGCATTTTCTCCTCTAATCAGTTCCACCACATATCAACACTCAGACTGGCCTACTCTGGAAATACTTTTTTCATGATACATGTTCCAGAACTTGTGTTCCTGAAGACTGTAAACATTTCACTCACTGCATTTCTGTGAATCCAGCTATGAATATTTCTAATTGAGTCCCGTACTCCAACAAACCGTGTTTTCAGTTTTTTCTCCACCGTCCATGTGAAATCTTGGTCCAATGCAGAAACTGAAGGCTCACCCAAATGCTTCGTTCTGGTTTACTGCTATGGTCAAGTTTTCAAAGTTAATGCTCTAGGATGCAAGTAGCACAACAGGAATAAGAAAATGAGAAGATTAGACATGGCAGCAGGAGTTAAGACTCTATTGGGACTTTATAATGGCATAATTTATCAAAAGATTTCTGAGAATTTAATGGAATTTAAAAAAAAACCCAAAACAACAGTTGTTTCATGATTGACACAAAGGCCAAATAAGCAGGTCTGGCATTCAACTGATCAAAAGATAGTTGTGCTTATATAAAAGATGTTAGCTAGAACAGATACACTATTCATTTATGACATGAGAAGTTCACCAGAATAGCATCTCTTGATCACAGTTGAAGATACTTCAGTCTATTTCTAGATTAAAGTAGCCCTTGTTAACATTGGCCACAGGATAATGTTGGAACCACTGGCACTTCAAACTGCCTCTAGCCTTCCTTTTCTGGCTTCCAAGATGTGGCAAAATAAAAATCTATCTAAATGAACTGTCACATTTATCTGATGACATTTGGTCTATATAATACTTTACAAAGGATGATCCTATGTAAGTTCTGAAGTAAGGAATAGCCTAACTGCCTAGTCTGTTTTTAATATTAGTGGAGCTCTGATGTAGAAATTTCTTTTAAAAAATTGAATGATCTGTTTCTATTAGGCACCTCTACAAGCTCTGCCTCATTGCCATCCAGGTACTAATAATCAGAGAGCAAAAGCATGTTACCACCTTTGGCAAGCACAAGCATATAAGTGATGGAGTACATTTGCAGTGACTGCCAGGTGACTTTAAATAGTGCTTTTCATTAAGTCTTTTAGCAACATGCAATTAGTTTCCTGCATTAAATGGCACTTGCTTTTCTAGTTGTTGTATTTGCAAAATGCCATACGTACAATTAGAGGCTACAAGAACTTTGCACGCAAAGAAAAGGACAACAGCTAGTGTTGCATACGGATGTCAAAGTTTACGTCATATATTGAGGTGGGAAGGTAGGTAATATCTCTGTAAATCTACTTTTGTCTAAGAGTCCCGTTGGTAATTCTTGGTGGTGCTGCAAATGAAACATTTTGTTGTCATTGCTCAATTCAGAATAGAAGCATTTCAAGCTCAATAAGCAAGCTTTCACCCCATGTGAACATCAGGGCAGCTCCACTCCCACATTTCTAAGTGGTGCACCTCTGGTGCTCAAAAACCTAAAAGACACCACAGGTATGTTTCTTCCCTAGAGAGCTTCTGTAGGAGCTGTGTAGGTGTGAGATTCATCTGGTCCTTTTGTTTTTGTGTCTTTGTCATTGCAGATCTCCACATCGTGAAGTCCCGTCACGCTATTTTTGTTGCCATCCATTAAGTCTTCTGCCATCTCTGTGCTGCTCTTGTTGCACTTACAGAAGTCACTGGAGCTCTCTAGAAAGTTGATGCAAAATTTGATAACCAGTGCTAGCCAGGCCATCCCAAAGAGGATCCACAGAGAGATTACATTCTTGTACCAGCCTGGGTAGGTACGGTCTGGGTTCATCCCTACAAGAGAATCACCCAAAGCATTTCTAGATTGGATCAAGAGTGCCTCAAAGGAGACATTACATGTAAAGCAAAGACAGTGGAAATATGACCTAATATTAGTGATTTCTATATAAAACATGCATATGCCATCTATTTAGCATGTGAACAGATGTTGTAAGCAAGTATGTTTCATAACATGTCAGCAACAGCCTAGAACTCCCTAGGAATTATAAAGATTACCCATAAGAAAGAAAAATAAATCCCAAATTACATCTATGTCAAAGTGAAATTATTCACATTTAAGCGCACAGTTTCATTTCTCTACTTATCACTCAACTATCACAATATTGTACTACTATGTAACAGGGGTCCCCTGCAGGCAGAGATGTAAGTGGGTTTTATGTACCAGTGTATGTATCTTGTTAAGCCAGATACAAGCAAGCGAGTCTCCAAGAGCCGGAGGAAAGGGGCCTGAGCAGTCCTAAAACCTCTTAAGAACAACCAAGCCTTGGAAGACAGCTTGAAATTATGCTACCTCTGTCTGGTTGCTCAGCTAGGTACTTTGTGATCCCTTTGGAGCAAAGCCGTATTTTTGGTTGTGTTTCCACAATGTTTAGTGCAAAGAGGCTTCTACGTGCTAAGTTAGTGTCGGTAGTAATATCAATAATAATACAGGCAAAGCAAAGGAATGAGCTCAGCCCTATGAAGTGACTGGGCTGTATCTGTAAAGCAGGCTGGGGTACCCTTACAAACACAGGTAAGGTACAGGATACAAATCAGTGGCAGCAAAGTCTTTGCATGGGCTTTTTTTCTACTGCTTCTCAAGTCTCATTATGTAGTTTCCTTACCTAAGGAAAGTTTGTCACTTTAGAACTGAATACCTACAGCGCAGCAGATACTACAGAACACCTGATACTTTTGAGACAGAGTGTGAGGAGTCAACATGTATGAGGTGGTACTTCCATGAACCTGGAGGTCACTCTCCATACCACGTTCCAAAGAAAAGTACACATAGGGCTGGGTTGAAATGGGACATCCACAAAGGCAGATGTTTAGGTATTTATCATCTGTTTTATGTAGGAATACTGTCCTGTCATTACCTGAACAGACTAGCAGTTCCCAAATCGTGGTCCATGAACTGTTAGTGTCTACAAGATTGTGATACATATTTACTGGTCAGTGGAGCCATATTAAACAGCCAATCCTTTACATCCATTTACTTGGTATTATTATATATTATATAATACACATTGTATGTGTTTTCAATATAATGGGACCACAAGACATTTTGAGGTTGTCACTAAGCCACTGGTAAATGTTTGGGAGCTGCCAACCACTTCTGTGGTAACTACTCTTTGGGCTGGCTTTCTACATCAAGGTGAACTTCAACCAGGAAGAGTATTATATTCATCCTTCAAACAAGCACCTTTCACCGATGCTAAATTCAAACGTTTAAAAATTGTTTGCTTCTAAATAATAAATGAAAACAAGAGGGAAGGGCTATTTAAGGCTTCCAAGGAGAATGCTTTATCCACAGACACCATCTGATAGGTGCAGTCTTGGGGATGAGCAGATCAGAAGCAGCTTAGGACCAACACGGCACCCTGTGTCCAATAGAAGGGCTTACTGAGTGTGTAAATTAACAGATTTCAGGGCCAGTAAGAGAAGCTACATCAGTATTACTAAATAAATCAGGCTAGGGACCACTCTATGACTTCAAATCCAAGTGCCATAGCCTGGCTTATACTTCCCCCAAAACAGAGCAGCTGTGTTTGAAGTGAACATCGGGCATCACTCCTGGCATGTGATATTCCCCAGAATTCATGTGGTCCAGAACAACGCCAGAGATCACACTAGTGGGGAAACAGCGTGACAGTCACTTGAACCCATGCCCTCGCCCTGCTTATTTTTAAGTTGAGACATAAACTACAAACACAGGAATGTAAGGCCAAAATGTTTTGGCCTCTACATACCACGGGTCACTGATGTATTCAGTTATTCCCATACCAAACCTAGCGTATCTATGGCAGTATGCCAGTTACAAAGGTATCACACAGGTGAAGATACGCCTGGAAGTGGGAGGTATACTAGTGAAGAGCTTCAAAATTAGTTATCAGGAACTGAGAGAAGTAAAGCTGCTGCAGCACAGAGTTCAGCGTCATTTATAAAAATCAGCATAGGAAAATGCTGAACTGGCTAGCTTTTGTTAAGCTCCATTTGGCTACCCTTACCCAAGCTTAACTTGATTCCAGCTCATTTAAGCATGCCTACACAAGCTCAAGTCATAACTTTGATGCATTTTATAGACAAGTCCTAAGGTAACCGCCACTAAGGTGTCTAAGCATCAAGCAAGCGCTACAAAGAAAAGAAAATAAAGAATCCGTAATAAGATGTTTTAGTCTTTCTGTCTCCCAGGGATTCAAGGGTGCATGTGTTTCTATAATCAATGTGTTTTTAATGAGAAAGTCTTTATCAAAAAGGTGTGTCCTGTGTTTCAGCAAATGCATCGGGCATGGGTCCAAACCCATTTCCTCTGGCAAAGGGTTTTGGCAACCAAAACTAGGCTGTGCCTGGTGCCTGACAGTCTACACCTAAGTGACTTAAGCTGCCTTTTAGCAAGCAGTTGTCTGGGGTTTTGACAGAGGAAATGGTGACTGTCTGTTAATGGTGATGCAGAGTAGCATCTGCTTAAAACTAATCGCTGCCAATGCACTGGAGTGCACCAAGTGTGCCATCAGTGACTGCTGCGATTAAAAACGTAGCACTCCAGTCTGGTGGTGTAGTCATTCAAGGGACAGATCACCTGAATGCTGGAAGATTACTCATCGACTGGGAAACAACTTATTTGCCCTTCCACAGGTGGCATTGCTATCTCAGAAATCATGTCTTCTCCAACCCGTCAAATGCCTATCACAACATATTTATCATCAGGTCTGTGGATTGGTAGTGGTGTAAAACTGCCAAGTTGGGAGCTTCATATGCCACACATTTGGCTTTGATATTTAGTAGGTGAAAGCAATGAAATGTGAACTACTTACCAATCACATAATCTCCAAACCCTATAGTGCTGAGGGTAACAAAGGAATAGTAGAAGCCTTCTTCGTAAGACCAGCCTTCTTTGTCAGAGAACAGCAAGGGAGGTAGCAGGAGGAACAATAACAAGCCAGTTACCAGTGCACAGGTCTTAATCAAGAGGGAAGCTTTTTTCTAGTAAAACAGAAAAAAAAAGAAGAGACTGTCACAAGAAGGGTGGCAGGGAAAGTCCAGCTCAGTTTCTGGTTGAAGATGATGCTGGACTCCATAAAAACACACAAACATTCGTGACATTGCACTAGAATAAACGGTGTGGCACTCCCAGTCAAGAGAAACTGGGCATCACCTTCATGAGTCCTAAATTCATGCCAGTTTAAAGCCTGTTCCACAAATGTTCCCATGTAACTTACACATGCAACTCTAACTATGACTGATGATAAACAGACCAGATATTCTAGGACTGTGCAAGGCTCTAAGGCTCTGGCACTTCTGTTGCTGCAGGGGAAGCCATTCATCACAGAAATTCCCTCAATTAATAAACAACCTTATCTGACACCTCATAGGGCTGTCATAAACTAAATTTATTTGCTTCCAGTTATTCCTGAGTATTATTGCTTTTTTGGCCAAATAAGTAGGCAGGCTATCCTTGTTAGTCAGAGGATCCCAAATACCAGACAATGCCCTTTCTGTCTTTTCTTTCCTGAACTTGAGGGTGAGCCATACCTGTCCACATTGCTTACCTGCCAGTGAAACACCTCCTCTAGGCGATGGGCACAATGCTGAACCCCCAACAGCATCAGCTGCCCAATTTCATTCAGGAGTACAAGGTTCAAGGGAATCCCAAAGAGTGCAAACAAGATGCAGAAAATTCGACCAGCCACAGTGCTGGGGCTCAGGTTCCCATAGCCTAGGCAGGGAAGGAATGAGGTGTTAAATCTAAAATATTCTCTGCTTGCCCTCCTCCCCTGGAGGGGTGAACCTCCATCTTCTACAAAAGTTAGATGAGAAGGTCACTGCTCAAAAAGGACCTTTTTTATAAATAACTGTAAGTTACATCTATTGTTTGTCATATCCTATTGTAGGCTAGAAAATAACATTTCTTTCCCTGCCAATTTTGTTTAGTTCCTTTTCCATTTACCAGTGAATTTCCTCTCCCCTACCCACTGTCCTGGCTGGGGTCTGACGTAAACGCAAAACTTCCGTTTATTTCAGTTTTTGTAAGCGTTGTTGGCACAGAGTTTGCTGGTAAATGATCCTGCGTGGCTGTCAGATGGTCTCTGAATCACAACAATAGTGTTTTAATTATAACAACAACCTTTTTCTACCTTTGTCCCACAGGACTAGTGAACTTAACACTGCCTCCTTGCTTATACTCCTCTTTTGCGCCACAAGTACCAAATACACCTTAAGCTTAAATTGTCAAAATGTCTGCCTAGCGTCAGTAAATCCAGAGAAATTATATTTAACCTGAGTAAAATACTTCAATTTCAGACCTAAAGAAAAAAAAGTGAGAGCGCAAACATCCACGGTTGACTAGATGGAGTCCCATTCCTTCGCTAACCTCTGTCCCACACCAGCTGCAGTAAGCCACTGACCAACAATGTAGAAAGGTGTGCAAATGAGCTTGGGGTGTCTACACCTTTTGTGCCAAATTTTGTGCTGACAAAATCTCTTGCTGTGGACAACTCTGCAAACAGTTAATTGTGCACGTGCACCAGCAAACTACCCCCAGAAAAAGGTCTGGCAGCAAACTATTTCACAGTATGTATATAGGCTGTCTTTTCCTCTCATTCCTACCCCCACAAATTCAAAATTTTGCTATCTGGAGGACTTTCCTTCCAATAATTTTAGGCTTGAATGATTTGTGAGCCCCCGGGCTTAGCGTATGTGGTAACACACGATACACCTCCAAAGCAATGGCCCCAGCAGCCTGTCCCTGGGAGGGGGCAGAGCATCCCCCAGAAAGAATGGGATGCTGTTATGTAACTAGAGGTTGTTTTGAAATACCATCAAAGGGGCTAAATTAAGACTGTACAGCAGCCTTAATTCCAGTGCTATGTTCTTCACTTATGAGCAGCTCCACAACATTTACATGCCTTCCCCCCCCCGACGTAATTGCTAACTTCTGCCAGCTTTCACCATTTCTAGACTAACAGGTGTGATAAATGAGAGACATGCAGGCAGGTACATCTGGTAGATGATCCCATCTAAGTGAATTTAAGGGATATGTGCCTGGTGCAACCTGTTTCACACTGTCTGCGCCATGTTTCGGTGGATTAGTTACAGTTTCTCTTTTACGGAATTAGGGTGTTTTGCAGGCTGGTCTGGACCCAGGAGAAAGAGCTGGGGAAGACACTTACTGTAAGGCTGGAGTCTGAACACATACATTTATAGCCAGCCATTCCCAACGCTGGTTTGTTTGGGTTTTGTTTTTTTTTTTTTGATTGTTCCCCCCCCCCCCCCCTTCTTTCCCTTCTATATCAAGTTTAAAAAGACTGTGTAATGGCTTGGGCCATTCTTTTTGCCATAGCTTTCCAGGTTATCCAGTCTCTAGAGAAAAACATCAGATAAGAAAGGAAGAAAGGTCCATGATCTCAGGTCACTGTGTGAAGTACAGCAGTCTTCAGGATTTTGGGGACCCCACATAATGCTGACTGGAGAGCACCTAAGGTTGAGCTGCACATTACATTTAATTTAGAGCAGCAAATTCAATGATGTAAGAAGGTCCAATGTGTACAGTAAGCCCAGCACACCAAACACCAGATCTGCTTTGCATATGATTTATTGGGCTGCCTTTTCCCTTGGGCTCAGCAGCTCAAGACAATTTCCTGAAGACTTGGTGAGCAGTTGCTGTAAATATGCCAAAAAGCCATGACCCATTAGCTTTTTATACAGGATACAAAGTTTGATCAAACAGCGCAGGAGACTTTAGATTATGCAAAATGGCCAGAAATCTACGTCTGGCTGCTGACACATCCTTGCCTCTAGACTAGACAAACAGATGCCAACCTAGTTGTATATAAACCTCAATTGTTATAAAACTCAAGCAGGAATGGGTAAATGGGACTTACCCTCTTTCAGTAAATGGAATGAGGATAATGGGTGTCTTATACCATTGTGGGCTATACATTAGAAGATCTGAACCAAGTTCAAAGACTAAAACAAACTACACTGGCAGCTGTGTCACATCCCTCATGAGCCTGCTACTGGGATGTCACCTGGTACATGCCTGCACCAAGAGACACCAAGGGATGCTCTCCAAAAACTACACGGAGGTCAAAGTGTAAGCATTTTCACTGAAGCAGCTGGATTAAATGCCTGTATAGCTTCTCTCAGTTTGAAATAAAGTGCAATGTAACTTAATCTTCCTTAGAAGAAACAAAGTAAGAGTAGTTTTATTTCTAGATGTTCATATCCACATGCTTTAATTCATATGCTTCTGTTACACATAGTAAGTAAATTCAGTTTTGTTTTCCTGCTTGCCCATTACATTCCTGTACATAAGTGATTCAGAGGCTCTGCCGACTTGCTAAGAGGAGAAGACTGATGTGTGATTAACAGATTATTAGTAAAAGATCTCTTCATTTGCAAGACAGTGTCCTACTTGCAGTGCCCTGGGTTCAGCCAAGGCAACTGCGACTTCCTGCTACCCACAATGGGAGGTTTGTTTGGCTCCCGTTCTCACTGCCCAGACGCAAAATGGTATTTTAAGCAAAAAGCGCTTAGAATGAGAAAATATGTATCATTCATAGGCTGAAAAACATTTAAAAATTCATCAAATAATTTCAGCTGTAGGAAAAAACAGAATTAAATTTTCAAAAAAAAATCTGGAGGAAGAGCCACTTCTCTAACCAGTAACTTTATCAGTGGTTTGAGCATTCAAATACATTTTGGGGGAGATTTGGTTTAACTCTTTCTCCTACCTGAGTGGATACAAGTCATCTCTTCCCACAGGAATGACCTAATACTAAATTTACAGAATGTTCTTGTTGACAGTATTTTGCTTTGAACACCCAGACACTCAGCAAAGCCTGGGAGCCAGGTGTCTTGCCTAACACACGAGTGTCTGATCCACAGGGCAGTTCAACGAGGGGTGCTAGTGCTAGAATTACTTTATTTTGCATTACACATTTAAATACTCAGAGAAAGATGCTCCACTTAGCAGCTGGGGTGATCTCCAGTGAGCCACAATCCTGTTCTCCCAGGCACAGATGGAAATTGCATACTGGTCTCCTACACCCTCAGGGAGTGCTCGAACCACTGAGCTGCTCCCACCACCAGCTCCTCCTCTAACACTTTTCAGAAGATCTAAACTTTTCTTTCCCTTGTGCTCCTTACAAGTAAGCGGAATGTTTTAATCTGGGCTAAATGAAAGTTTTTGTTCATGATGAATTCAAACATTGCATTGAGAAAAAATGCAGACAAAGTGGGAAAAAGAAAACCCCAAGCAAACCTATCGATTACTCACACAGCCTTAAGATATGTTTGTCTGGTTCCTGAAAATGTGAGCATGGGCCCAGCTTAGCTGGAAGGTGTCCCTGATAAAGCCCTCAGTAACCTGGTCTGACCTCATAGCTGACTGCTTTAAGCAGAAGGTTGCACTAGAGACCTTCTGAGGTACCAGGAAACCTGAATTATCCTATGATCCTTACAAGCATTAGGATTTTCAAAGGTCATTTGGTACTACCTACATTCAACTGAACATCAGCCAGTCTGGGGTTCCTATCCTCCCTCAGACTTTTGAATGTCTCCACGAGCACTAGCTACACTAGTGGATGTGGTCTACCTGGACTTCAGCAAGGCCTTTGACACTGTCTCCCACAGCATTCTCCTAGAGAAGCTGGTGGCTCACGGCTTAGACAGGTGGACTCTGCGCTGGGTCAAAAACTGGCTGGATGGCCGGGCCCAGAGAGTTGTGGTGAATGGAGTTACATCCAGTTGGCGGCCGGTCACGAGCGGTGTTCCCCAGGGCTCAGTACTGGGGCCGGTCTTGTTTAATATCTTTATTGATGATCTGGATGAGGGGATTGAGTGCACCCTCAGTAAGTTTGCAGACGACACCAAGTTGGGTGGGAGTGTTGATCTGCTCGAGGGTAGGAAGGCTCTGCAGAGGGACCTGGACAGGCTGGATCGATGGGCCCAGGCCAACTGTATGAGGTTCAACAAGGCCAAGTGCCGGGTCCTGCACTTCGGCCACAACAACCCCATGCAGCGCTACAGGCTTGGGGAAGAGTGGCTGGAAAGCTGCCCAGCAGAGAAGGACCTGGGGGTGCTGGTCGACAGCCGGCTGAACATGAGCCGGCAGTGTGCCCAGGCGGCCAAGAAGGCCAATGGCATCCTGGCCTGTATCAGAAATAGTGTGGCCAGCAGGACCAGGGAAGTGATCGTGCCCCTGTACTCGGCACTGGTGAGGCCGCACCTCGAATACTGTGTTCAGTTTTGGGCCCCTCACTACAAGAAGGACGTCGAGGTGCTGGAGCGTGTCCAGAGAAGGGCAACGAGGCTGGTGAGGGGTCTGGAGAACAAGTCTTATGAGGAGCGGCTGAGGGAACTGGGGTTGTTCAGCCTGGAGAAAAGGAGGCTGAGGGGAGACCTCATCGCTCTCTACAACTACCTGAAAGGAGGTTGTAGCGAGGTGGGTGTTGGTCTTTTCTCCGAAGTAACAAGCGATAGGACGAGAGGAAATGGCCTCAAGTTGCGCCAGGGGAGGTTTAGATTGGATGTAAGGAAAAATTTCTTTACTGAAAGAGTGGTGAAACATTGGAACAGGCTGCCCAGGGAAGTGGTGGAGTCCCCATCCCTGGAGGTTTTTAAAAGACGTGTAGATGAGGCGCTTAGGGACATGGTTTAGTGGGCATGGTGGTGTTGGGTTGACGGTTGGACTCGATGATCTTAGAGGTCTTTTCCAACCTCAATGATTCTATGATTCTATGATTCTATACACAAAAGAAATGAATGTGCTTGGCTTCTCAAACTTCTTGTGAGACTTCATCTTATACTCACCAAGTCTACTCTAAGCGCAGGAACACTTGTCAGCTGGACACAGCCACCGAGCTCAGAACACCTGGTATGGAAAGTCAGTTATTTCCAATTCATCCATCCACAGAGGATGACTTTGCTAAGGCCTCCCCAGTTGTGGTAGAGACAGAAACAGGACCCAGAAACCCCAAGCAGCCCCCAGTATTTGCATTGGCATCTCAGTTTTATGATTAGAACAACCAAACAACTAAACAACTTGATTTTAAAAGCTAGTGGTGGCAGAATCTCAGGAACTGTCTTATATGGGGAAGCTTGTTGGGACCCTGGCAGGTTGAACCAGGGTGTGTGGGGGAGGTGCCCATCACTATTCATTTTAGCTGGTGCTGTGATGAAGCAGAGACCAATAATCAAGGCTGGTAGGCTGAAAAACATGTTTGAACAGAGTTATTTAACAGTTTTAGCCCTATGAAGTTCCAGGCAACAGCAAAATTTGGTCACACACTCCTTCAGTCAGTGAAAGGCCAGAAAAATGCCAGGGATGAGCACTGCAGTCGTCTGCTGTTTGTTGTATTTGTACTGTGTATACACTGGAAGCTGTATAGTGGGCTTAGTCTCAACAGGACGAGATGGCATGCAGTCAGGAAAGCAGACCAAATTTGCCAGTGCTCAGGAGACAGCTCAGAGGATATTGGTGTGAGTACTATCCCCACATCCACCAGTGACCTCCCACAGACCATTGTACCATGTCCCACTTGGCCAAGCCTGTAGAGCAGCTCTGCCAGCTGCCACGGGGCAGGGAAAAGATCAACGCATCAAAGGTGTGGGGCTCTTCAGCAGCAAACTCCCCTACGCAAACCTGAGGTTCACAGAGGATTCAAATGTGAAAGTGGCCCTAGGCTGTTATTCCATGTTTTAACTACTTCAAGACATCAAGTTGCTTTAACTGGATTTCCCAGTGGATCATCAGCCAGCAATGGGCAGAAGCCTGGCCATTTGTCAGGAGCTCCACCACATACTGGGCAGCACTACAGAGGGTCAAAGTCTTAGAGAAACTCTTGCTGGCTCAAAGCCCTACACTGCCAGGACTTCTCTGCCCTGAACTGGCTGTTGTTTTTTTCCCCCCCATGGGAATCATCTGTGGCAACATACTAAATGTCTGTGACAATGTACTAAATGCCACCCCTCACTCAATACCCTGCTCCTTGCCTCTTTGCTACCCCCCCAATCCTTTGGGGCATTGCTGTTAGGAGCATTATACTGTGTTAACCAGAGAAGGGAAGACAGGAGGAAGGTCTTCCCCTTCCTTTCTTCACTGTGAGATGCTTTACTTGCCCTATTTTATGTTTAAAAAAAGGGTCTTTGAAATTCATACAAACGAGTACTTAGCTTTGCCACCAGAAAATGGTAAGGCAAGGTAATGGCATCCACCCACCCAAGATAAAGGGGGATGTTCAGGCCAGAGAGGACAATACTCTTCCTTCTACTCTAAGGCTAGCACAACCTCAGTCTCATCACAAATCCCTTCCCTAGCACCTTCTCTGAAATTACACCACCCTGTGGTCATTTGACTTCAGGAACTTTAATCCTGTGCCCCACTCTGAACTTGCTTTGACCTCTGCCCTGTTAGTCCAAACTAACTAGGAGGAGAGTAAACACAGAAAGGAGAGACTTTGTGTCAGCAAGGGATAAAAGATTTCTGAGATAAAACCACAGCAGCAAGTTAGCTTCTCTTTCTTTAATCATGTTTAGTACTACAGCTCTAAAGGAAGTCTGAAGATGATTCTTCAAGGCATCGGAGAGGCTTCCTGTGCAAACATCTGCAGAAAATGAGATAACATACAAGATCTGGCATGACATGACATGTAAAAAGACAGCAATGAAGAAAGCACAGAAGCATAACAGTGGGGAGAAGGAATCAGCAGAAGGCCAGGGCTGCCCATCCCACTTGGTTATAAATGCAGTTCCATTCAAATTATGAGATTGGCCTAAAACTACATTGGCTTTGGGGCACTTCTTTAAACAGCAGAGTTTGGTTCATACACATCTGTTCTTTAAACCTTTGGGATTAGGGTACCAAGTGTGTCCAGCCTGCAGGTTAGAACTTGGCCTTTTAAGCAAAATTTGCACACTGCTTTTAATCACTAGTGAAAATAGATGAGGCTGTCATTTAAATGGAAGAAGGGTACAGCACAGAAAATGCTGTAACAGGAGACATGGGGATTCAGACCGTCAGTGGGGAAAGAAGCTCATGTCCCTCAGTTGGTGTTAATGGGGAAGGAAGCTAACATCCCTTCCCATATCCCAGCGAGAGTGTTCTGATAAAGACTTAAGAAACACACCAAGCCTTCTGAAGGGGGTTAAAGCACCTAGAACAGAAAACAGAAGCTGACAGACTGGAAAAAGCATCTTATAAAGGAAAGTGATGAAGGTAAAAAGTGATAATGGGTTTTGCAGTGCTGCTTGAGAAGACTAAGGAAAAACTAGCTGATGCAAAAGCTACAGAGACATTACATTGCATAAGAGGCCAGCAAGGCATGAATAGCATTAGTTGCACAGAAAGAATACAGAAGAGACAAACAGGACAAAGAAGGACTTGCAGCAGCCTGAACACATGGAGTACAGTCCACCCAGACTCTTCATCAAAACCTTTATGTAGTACCCCTAAATTCCTGAGAATCTCTCTTCTCCATTACCATTTTAACTCTACCCTTTCTGAACTCATTTGCCAGAATGCCTTGGTTTTTAACTCCTATACATTAACCTTGTGAGGCTGGACCCGCTTTCAATGGTTCCATGCTCACAGCCTGGGATAAGCTCTTCCTTGCCACATAAGGACACGAAAACCTCAACAAACCCTTCTCAACTGTGTCATTTACCCCATAGCCATGCCTTGTACATGAAGCTTCCTACTGTGAATCACTCCTCTGAACTTCATTGAGTTCTTTGGAAAGGACCTTGTCTCTTTACTTGACATCAATTATCCTTCTCAGTCATGCAGCAATGTCTGGGTCAATGAGGCTGCACCAGCCATTATCTCAAGAACTTGCATAAAGAAAGAGGATGTGTAACAGACTCAAGGTGAGGCTCTGTGAGGCCATCTGTATTTTCCTCTTCCACAACATACTGTTATCAACAGAGTGTTAAGACAAACCTGTATGCAACTAACAATTTAACTTGAAAAAGCAAAGTCAAGGGCCCAGTTGTCTGAAGGTCTCTGCATAGAGGTGACTTGTACAGCATTCTCAGCTCCACAATTGAAAAATCATGAACAAGTCCCTAGAGTCACAGCATCAGCTTTAAAACAATGAGATAGAGTGCTGTAATATTTGGATTTTTTAAATTTGCCCCCTGCTATCAAGTCATTCCATGCCTCCCCCCCCCGGCAAGGAGTTTACTTAAAGAAAAAAGGAAAAAGAGTAGCTTAGGCTTTCATGGAGTAACAGCCAGAAATGTTTAGTCTAGATCTCTGCCAACATCACAAAACCCCCTTATATTTTAACATGACAAATTCGATTCTTCCTGAATGTCATTAACTTAAATTGGTTGTGGTAAAACAGTCACTCTGACAGCTTAGAAACTGATCAGGATTAACTACTGAGGCAAGCAAAGCAGCTCTGAGCAGATGCTGCTTTGTACCAAAGGCTGGAAGGAACTGCCCAGGCTCTATGCTGGAAACCCACAGCCTGCGTAGCCCTGTCTAATGAGCCTCCACTGCCATCATCTGGTACAACCCATGCCTGGTAGCACAACACACCAAATGTAGTTCCCAGCCAGAACAATACACGTGCAAAAGAGCAGGGCAGAAACATGTACTGAGTCACAGGAAGGTGACACCACCTCCCCAACTCCACCATGTAAAAAACCCCTCTCTCTCCCTCTGAGCTCTTGTTTGGGGGCTTAATATTCTACACTCAATGTATTTTCAATAATGATCAGAGAAATCAAAAGAATGCACCACCTGGGTGCACAAAGAAAAGTCTCGATCTAAAAATGTACTTGAAATTAAAGAGAGCTAACAGATTCAACACAAGTCAGGAAACGCATGAGGGTTTTTTGATATTCAACAACCATCTCTCCACATACTCTCCCCCCATGGTTTTTATAATACTGGGTCACACAGTATTATAGAAAAAGACATCAGGGCAAGTTATTAATAGTTTTGGGGACTGGAGACATCCACTGACAATAATAGCATCTGCCTTAAGTAACACTGTACCTAAATACATTTTGTTTCTATTCTCTCCCCCTCCTGCTTATTTCTATCATTCCTTCATGGTTTTGTGCTGGTTTTGGCTGGGATAGAGTTAGTTTTCTTCACAGTAGCTAGTATGGGGCTGTGTTTTGGATTTGTGCTGGAAACAGTGTTGATAACACAGGGATGTTTTCGTTTCTGCTGAGCAGCGCTTACACAGAGTCAAGGCCTTTTCTGCTTCCCACACCACCCCACCAGCGAGCAGGCTGGGGGTGCACGAGAAGCTGGGAGGGGACACAGCCGGGACAGCTGACCCCAACTGACCAAAGGGATATTCCATACCGTATGACGTCATGCTCAGCATATAAAGCTGGGGGAAGAAGAAGGAAGGCGGGGGGACATTCACAGTGATGGCGTTTGTCTTCCCAAGTAACCGTTACACATGATGGAGCCCTGCTTTCCTGGAGATGGCTGAACATCTGCCTGCCGATGGGAAGTGGTGAATGAATTCCTTGTTTTGCTTGGCTTGCGCGCGCGGCTTTTGCTTTCCCTATTAAACTGTCTTTATCTCAACCCAGGAGTTTTCTCACTTTTACTCTTCCAATTCTCTCCCCCATCCCGCTGGGGGGAGTGAGCGAGCAGCTGTGTGGTGCTTAGTTGCCGGCTGGGGTTAAACCACAACAGCTTTATATTACTCATTTGCTGAAACTGACTCGACTGAATTGTTTCATTTATCCAGCTATTTGACTTTCATCTAAACAAGCATGTCCTCATCCAATACAGGTACTAATAAGAAGGAATAATTCATAATCGGCCTCCGAAGATTCAACAGCCACTATTAAGTGTTTTTCAAAATTGTTCCCTCTCCTTGTGACAGAAAAAGCTCATTTCAATGCACAATTCACCTCAGAGCTCTTGGCTTGGGAAAGTACAGGCAGTGCAGCACCGTGAAGTTCAGGCCCCAAAAGCTGTGTAACTTAGTAGGGATATGTACCAAGCTAATTATTCCTGTATCTAATCAGTTAGAGATCATTACCGTGCTGGCACTGACAAAGTATTTCTAGGGCTAGGTTCATGGGTGCTTACCTACTGCACGATATAGGCAAGCTACATGAAGCCCCACAGGGCTGGAGCAGCATCTGATAGTACAGGTCCTCATTCCCACTCCTTTCCCACCTATGAGGCAGCCCTGCGAGCAGGTAACTCTTACCAATGGTTGTTATTGCAGAGATGGAGAAGAAGAAAGACCCACTGAAGTCCCACCTGCCCAGGCTAGTGGTGTTTCCCTGGAGGGTTATGCCACTCTTGTAGGCTTGGATGATACCCTGCAAAGAGACAATAATGTGAGATCCCACAAACCCCCCTTACAGCAAGTTCATGTGACTGGCATTTCCAGTGCTAGCTGGTAAAGTCACAAACTACAACTACTTCCGACTCTGTTTCCCTTTTAATAGAGGATATCCTGTGCCTTAGAGACCAAAGAGCTGAGGTCAGCAAAGCCAAAAGCCAGCATATTGGGTCTAAGGAAAGGGCATCTACAGAATAAAAGAAAGTTGCACATGCACATGGTAGATCATACAGGTAAACGTGGAAGATTAGAGGGCAAGAACTACCTAGAGAAAGCCTAGCCAGATAGTTAAGACTGCCTTATGACATATTCATAAGGAAAAGAAAGTGTTTCCAGATGGGATATTCTGATGGCAGAAGTCCCAGAGCAGCGAATATACATGCACATGTAAATGATACAGATCCCCTGCCTATACTGGGGACGAACATATATGGTGTGATGTAGGAAATGGAGGCTACACAGGATGACCAGTCTGCTAGTATTGGGCAATATGTCCCCACATCAGGACTATAAATATGAATAAATGGATTAGATTATCATGATGCCCGATTCTGTTCAATCCACCTGGGAAAGCCTCAGAAGTCACTATGCTGAAGTGTGCAGTTATGCCAAAATAAGATATCAGATGTCTTAACAGTGCCCACATCTGACTATACCTTCTCATGCCAATAAAGTTAATGACATTGAACTGAGTTGTGTCCAAAAAAAAAATCACTAATCACAGCACGTACACTAAACAGTTCACATCCACTGACCAAGAATCCTTGAGAGTTGATTATCCTTGAATGCAAAGTATAGCCAAGAATACCTAAAATTCATCACCTCTGAGAAAGACGTGCAGATGCCAAATAATACTATCCCTATGCTAACAATAAGGCTGCTAATAAAGCTTTCACCATTGATAATAAAAGGAATCTCAGGTTAGATTTGCATCAGTTGTGGGTTTTACAAAGAAGTTGCAATTTATACATCCATCAAGCAAACCAACACTTCAAGCCTGCAAAGCAAGGAAGCTTTGTCCCATTTTGCTGATGTAACATGCTGTGATTTATATACTACTATACAGGGCTGTGAATTAAAAACTGTTACCAGAGACCCAAGCAGCAGCTTAACTACAAGGACCGTTATCTCTTTTCTCCAGAGCTACTAGTTCTAACACTAAGAGCAAGGAGCAGCTCAGATCAACACATTTTTCCAAGTAAGCAACACTGTTTGCTAGTTGCATTCTCAGAAATATCTTCATTTACTCCTAACTCAGGGCAATTTAAACCATTCAGGGTCACATTATAATCTACTAAAGTCTGACAAAATGCTCTTCTCTGCACAAGACAGAGCAGAGAGCCCTTGCTCTGAAAAGGGCTAAGGACCAGATGCCATATTACATTATGCTTCCTTCTATGAATTGTTGCCGTAACCTGAGTGGGGCAACTCACAGAAAGAATTAGTATGCAGCATGAATGACATGAAAGAATCGAGCGTGTGTCTGTTGCCCACCCCCGCCCCCCCCCCCCAAAAAAAAAGATTGTATCAGGAAGCCTCCAGCGGGATTTGTTTTGAATAGTTTGTGTGCAATTTCCCCCCCACCCCGTCTTCTTCCAAGGCTGGTATCTACATTGGGGTTTGTCAGGTTGTATGGGATGCAGGCTCTGACCGCCCTCTGTTCTCCTTGATCTCTGACAATACTTAACCTCAGGTTTAAGAAGTGTAAGGAGTTCTGCAGACAATGGCCTAGTCAGCAATCACAGGAATCCCATGAACATAAAATAACCCCCAAACTAAACCATATGGCAAGGGAAACACTGGAAATTTATACAGATGACCTGTATTTTTTCCCCTCCAGAAAATAGTGGTTAAATTTGAGAATAATAAGCTTGTTATTGTCTCAAACTTTCCTTCTGTAGCTTGTGATCTCTACAGTTTTAAGTAGTTAGTCTTAAACACATATATACCTGCTGGAATGGCATCAGTCCAGCTCTCAGATAAATTTATTATCAGCTTGATCAGATAGACTCAAAAAACTTACACATGCAGCATGTTTGTTGTCTGTTCTCCTGCTTGATGTCAGCTCAGCAGTTGACAACATTACACAGGACATCAAGTTTTTAAAGCCAGAAACACTTAAGAACCACAGAGGACTGTAAGAAACTGTGGCTGAATCTGCCCAAAGAAATGGAAGTTTCATGCAGAAAGGGGAAATAAGCAGCCTGCACAAGACATCACGTGAGAAGCAAGCAGCAGTAACCAAGTTGCAGTAACCAAGTCATTAAATGTTTAATTTCACATCATCGCACCACTTCCATTCTGCATGGTTTAGGACCAAGACACTGAGCAGTCGTGAGCACCCATGCTAGCTTTGTAGTGATTTATAACAGTGCAGGGTCTCAGAGTCATCATCTTAACTTTCCCTGAGCTGCTGCTGCTGCCAGGAAATACAGTGTTTGTCTTAAGAGTCTGCAGATAGGCTGAAGTATTTGCACTAAACAGTATGATGACCGTGCACTCATCTCAATGGGAAGGAAGGTACTGTGTAACTATTACTCATTGACAAAGAGCAAGCACTGAGCTTGCAGCATGCCAGCTGTTTTCTGTTTCTGGGATTGAGGCACTCAACATATCTGTGGTAGGTCAAGAGCCTTTAGCAGTAAGCCTCTGGCTAAGCAGTTCCTTATTAAATCTTGTTATCAAACATCCAGATATCATTAACCATTAGGCCCACTGTGCCTGCCACAGCCCAATACGGGGACCACTGAACACTCATGGCAAATCAAAGCCACTTGAATAAATGGACACTCCCAGGAGAAACGTCAAGTTCATTACTGTTAGGAAGAGCTACTGATGCCATCCTTAAAGGAGAAAGACTTCCTAGAGGGTGGAGATAAGGATACCGGCTTTTGGGTTTTTTTGTTTCTTTTTTTTTTAAGTAAAAAATGTTTTAATATCTAGAATCAGCCTTTGACACACAGCAACAATGATGATAGAAAATTAATTGTAGAATCGTTACAGTTGGAAAAGACCTTTGAGATCATCAAGTCCAACCGTTAACCTAGCACTGCCAAGTCCACCACTAAACCACGTCCCCAAGAACCATGTCCACATGTCTTTTAAATACCTCCAGGGATGGTGACTCAACCACTTCCCTGGGCAGCCTGTTCCAATGCTTGACAACCCTTTCAGCGAAGAAATTTTTCCCAATATCCAATCTAAACCTCCCCTGGCACAACTTGAGGCCATTTCCCCTTGTCCTATTGCTTGTTACTTGGGAGAAGAGACTAACACCCACCTCGCTACAACCTCCTTTCAGGTAGTTGTAGAGAGCGATGAGGTCTCCCCTCAGCCTCCTTTTCTCCAGGCTGAACAACCCCAGTTCCCTCAGCCGCTCCTCATAAGGCTTGTTCTCCAGACCCTTCACCAGCTTCGTTGCCCTTCTCTGGACACTCTCCAGCACCTCAGTGTCTTTCTTGATATTGATTGACATTAAAGATTAGTTCTACTGTTCTAAGAATCAATGGAGCTTGCCTTCCTACAGACACACCCACAGAGGCGGATTCATGAAAGAAATCCATAGCTAGCTATTAAAACACAGAAATTACTTCTGGCACAGGAAGTCATTGGATTGCAAATTCCTGGAGGCTGAGAGAGCATTCAGGAAGATATCAGTATATACTTGCCCTAATTTAGTATGTTCCTCTAGACTAGTGGAAGGCTAGTGCTCTTTTTCATACAAAAATTATAAGTGGTTTATCATTTTTGTTAGAATACAGGAAAAACCCAGCTAATAAACACTAATAGAACAACTGAATTCTCCCTGCTTTTCCCATTAAAGAGGTACTGATATATCTCTGCTGCTGATTTTCAAAAAAACCCTGAAGTATAATTTGGCCTGCGGGTTCAAGATTTCTAAACAGAAACTGAATCATACACATTGCATCACATCTGCTTGGTTCCCTTAGCCTGCCTTTCTGAGAACCAGAGACTTTTTTTTGTTTTGCTTTACACCCATTTTGAGGTGAAATTCTATGGGTTTTCCTTTTTCTCTTAATTAGGCTAGCAATTTATATGGTGTCTGCTCCAAAACCTGATGCATTAAAAGGTACCTTGTAGAAGCAGCATCTCAAATCCAGTGTTCAAAAGCAGATATCTGCCTGATCCAAGACCCCAGTCAATACCACCAACTGCTCAAACACAACAAATCTTGAAATTGCAAAGCTTGGGCTCTATATTTTGGGAACCTGAAAGGTCATGTGTGAAACTCAAAGAAGAATAGGAAGAAAACAGGTAGGTGGTTAAAGTAATCAGGAAGAAACAGAACTCAGTTCCGCTTTGGTTTCTACTGACAGACAAGCTACACAACGTAATTTCATTTCTCTGCACTTCCCCCCCCCGCAAGTGATAATAATTTACAGTTTACAGCAACTACTACATCTTTAGCTGACAATGCTTATCTCATTTTAACCGCAGATAAAAGTTTCTGTGGAAACTACTGTAACTGCTATAGGATTTATACATCAGGATCTCTGAGATTCTTAGGCCTTCACGAGTCAATGAAATTTTATTTGCAGGCTGCCACATTGCCTCATCAAGTAGGCTGTTGTTTCTCGATAGCACCATGCAAAGCCTACTTGCATGGTCAAATATTGTCATAGCTAGTGATTAAAAAACCAGCATGACTTCCATTCAAAGTATTCTGTTTAAATGTAGATGTCTGTCCTGTTACCTTTGTGATAAAACATGCCTCAGAATACCCAAATCTGGCCTCCAGCTCTGTTTTGCTCAACCATAATTCTGAAGTTTCAGTTAGGAACATCATAAACTAATGCTTGCAAATGCACACTTTATGTTAGATCATTATATCACAGTACAAATCAAAGTCTAGTTTTGTGTGTCCTTCTGCAGGGAATTCCCTCCTTTAATTCAAGCTCACTGGTAACTCCATGAGGAAGCTGTGGATTTCTGTTGACTCTCTTATCTAATGTATCTCTGACCTATCAAACTTATTTTAGGGCAGCAATATCCCTTCTTTCCTTCTCTTCTGCTATCAATTAGCATAATCATTGCTGATCCTCCTGTAGAAGCATCCAAACACAACATTATCCCAGTTTCTTTATTGGAATTAAAAAAAAATTAAAAAAAAAATCACAGCCTGACTGCCTTTTAGCCCTTCACAGCTCTGGGGCTCTACTTCCACCAATGGTTGATAATGAGTGCCTCATCTATCCTGGAAAAGTCTTGCCAATCTACACAGCTTTGCACCAAACCCAGTGTAGTTAGTCATACTAGCAAAAATTAAACCACGACTGAATTACACTCTGAAAAGATCTCTTTTGTTCATATTGTCTAGTTTAAAAAAAACAAACCACACAACAAAAAAAAGGAGCGAGGTTGCTGGTTCTACCAGAAGCTTAATACAGACTCAGCCTACAGAGTTCAGTTCCCTCTTGACATTTGAGTGACATCTTTTTCTTCCCTGCAAAAAGTAGGTTTATTCTTTTCTATTTGCTGTGGAGTCACTCCATCCTTCAGCTGTACCTGTAAGTCTCTCTCATTTACCATGTGTGCTGCGTTATCAGTTCTGAGAAACTCCCAGCTTCCTCAGCTCACACACTGCCTCTCTTCCAAACCCCTCTCAGTGCACGTGGGCCCCTCCACCACCAGCTTGTGGCTGCAGCACAGCTTCTGATCGCCAAGTGCTGCAACAGGTGACTATTTACTCTGACCTCCTTCGCACCGACTAAAAATTTTGTCTTTCACCTCTGCACTGAGTCACAACTGCATGTGACTAGGGGACAGCTTTCAAAAAAAGGCATTTAAGATCAGCAATAAGGAATAAATGCATGTGTATATGTAAACTGAGACACTACTTGCCTTGCAATCTCTATCTTCAGAACACTATGCTTCTCTTTCCTTCTATAACGTTTACAGCAAAAAATAAAACTTTATATAAATGATTAGTCAGTCTAATTTTAATTTATCTGCCCCTTCCATAACACCAAGATATAAAGTGAAAGGAGGGAAAGCAAAGCCCTGGAAGATTATGATCCTACCAAGGATCTCCATAAGAATTCCTGACTCTCAAGCTCAAAATTTTTTATTTGGGGGGGGGGGGGGGGGGGGGGAGGGCAAACTACTTTTTTCTGGAGGAAAGTATCATGGAAGGAGTCATACAAATGACCCTTTTATAAACTGCAGCTCCAGTCACCGCCATTGCCCTGTGCTTCTGAACTATGGCATTTTGGCCAGAGTTCACAGTAATCTTGAGATCGCAGGCAAAAGCAGTATTTCCTAATTGTATTTGAAAGCAGTTCTCAAGGAAGGCAAAAAAACATGCGAAAGGACTGGGGTAAGAAACTTCATTCCCAATTTTAGTTGAAGTTTACATGTTCATATGCAAAAATCAACTTCTGCAGTTGAGTACGTGCCCTCCTGAAAATTGTTTGCCTCATTTCAGACACTTCCTCTCTTCACCTTCACAATCTACCAATGAGGGAAAAGAGGCATTCCCAAGGCACCAAACTCCTATTTAGATTAATGAGAAAATATAAACTCACATAAACTTTATGCCATGGAAATTCTGTGCAATGTTGGTATATAAACATTCATTTACATCTCACAGAATACCAGCTGTAAATCAGAAGAAAACAGTTAACATTAGCCTTGGTCTCAGATTGTGAGGATAAAGGTCAATTAACTTCAAAATAATTAAAAAATAGATTATGAATCACACCCTTCCCAGCCATGACCTCTGATCCCCTGTCCTTTTGCCTGGAGTGGAAACTTATCTGAATTCTGACCAAAAGAAGAGCAGGCACAAGGTGCATTATGAATTCAACAGAGTACAGCTGTTTTCTTAACCACATGTCACTTGAATAACCTGAGACCTGATTAAATAACTGCCCCCACACACACACCTCCCCCAACCACGTTTGCTAATATAATCAGTACTAGTTCCTCTAAACTAAATGAACCCTACCAGCCAAAGCACTTTTACTTTGCAGCTGGGTCTGCACTACAGTTTCTAGAATTCATCTAAACTTACTCTTCAACAGAAAAGAAGCAAGAGATGTAGTAAAGTATGGTAACGATGCAACCAATGCTACCCTAAGCCACTAGTACTTTTTCTGAAAATTAAGCTTTTATACCAAGGAAGAATCTGTGGCATGATTCATGGGACAAAGGATTGTTGAATTCCAATCACTTCCTGAACCCCAATGATACAAGTAACTTGAGAGCTGGGCTGCAACAGAAATAAGTAGGGCCTGTTGAAAGGAACTGCCTACATCATCTACAGAACAGAGCACAGCAGGTTGCATTGCATCGTCTTTGTAAAATTGAGAAGTTTTCTCTAGTAGTTATTTTTCTTTTAGCTGCATTTAAAAAGGATAGAGTACGACAAACAAGTATCTGTAAAAATAACCCATATCTTCAAACAACTGACAAGAATTACCATTTCTCTTTTTAGAGGGCACCCCCCCAGTCTTTAGATATCCACTGCTAGTAGCGTGTCTCAAACCTGCCTGGCTGGACAGGTTATCGAGACAGTTATCGGTTAATTCCAGCTGGCTACACATCCTTACTTGTTACTTCCCACCCAGCCTGACCAGCTGTAACTGAGAATTTGGTAATATCAAAGAACATCTCTCTTTAGGTAGAGGCATGTAAATATAATAGGTTCCTGTGCTTTTTTTTTTCCTTCTCTTTTTAAGCACAGGTACTAGACACTACATCATTGACCAGAAGACCTAGGAGTGAGTCAGCTAACCAGAAGCAACAGTTCATCAGGTGGTCTCCTCACCTTCCAAAGAGTCCAACAATATAGTGCTAGCCTATTGCCTTACAGAATACTATATGCCTACTGCCTTATAGAATAAAGATTTTTCTCTTTAGCAACTTCTGTCAAAGGTATACTATAATAGGATATTATAAGCACAGAATGCACACTCTTGGTAAGGTACCCATAGTTCTTTTTAATTAATAGGTCTGGAGAAGAATGAACTGGCTATAACTTAACCAAAGTAATAGTACATTTTGGTAAGAAGGAAATTGGAAAGACCAATTACAGGGGATCAACCCTATTTCATCTGTGACAAGCCAATGGATATTTGACTAAAGTGGGTTCTATACAGATGTCACTGCTCCACAATACCAAGAGCCAATGCTGTTCCTTAAAGTCCATTATCACCAACTGGTGATCTCTGATGCTTACCCCTTAGTAGTCACTCACTGCTGCATCATCTGTGGGCAAGATGATTTTAGTAAACTGTATTTGCAGGGTTGTATTTCCTGACAGCTGGCACAAATCTCTGCTGGTTCAATGTCAGTGCAAGCCAAGGTATTGATGAGGATCTTTCAGTCACATGGGATCTCGTTGCTCTTGTAAACATCAACTAAAACTCTGTGTAGCTCTAGCTGTTGACTCTGGAGATAACAGTATCTAGATCCACCTGCAGGCTTTTAGTTTATGGCCTGCCTTTTACATTTAGGTCCTTCTCGCTACACTTTAAATCTTGCTAGACAAAAAAATAAATATTTCATTTAGCTCAGCTTTCATTTTCTCCTTCCCAGTTTATGTAACTGGGCTTAAATAGCATTATGTATCTACAATAATAGAAAGTGAATAGAACAATATAATAAATACAGAAAACAGCTGTATTAGGGAAATATGTATATAACACCAACAAAGTTTATAGCAAAAAAGGAAGGGTAACATGAAGAGGATGTCATGGTAACAGCCTAACACAGAAAATGCACTGTTCCAAGCCTGGCCATAAAAACAATCACCTGACTAAAGAGACACTGGAAAGTACAGCAGCTGTAGCTACACTGGTGCCTGTAACCACTGAAAATGGTGCAGGAAAAGGAGTGAGTTCGGAGGACAGCTCAGCTGGAGCAGAGCTATATATACTCATCCTAGGCAGTAAAACTGAGAGACTTATGCACTAGAAGTGCATCACGCTGAGTAGTGTGTCTAGGTGTCCCCTGCCTCCAAAAAGTCAGAGAGGGTCTCAGCTCCAAGAGATACGCCAGTACAGAAAATGCCCTCTGTGTGCAGCCTCACTCCCTGGGCACTTCTCAAATCTGGAACCAAATCACTTTTGCTTGAATAAAGACTCTCAGGTACTTTTTCCCCCAGCTGAGTCCAGCTACTGTTCTTCACTGTACTGAGGGTATATCGCCTGAATATATCGCTGCCTTATCATTGCATCTGTTTCCATCTTCTGTGAGTCTTATCATCGAGAGCTGCTTTTGGTGTGACCTCACAGCAAATAATTCTGGCATGTGAAGACCACCACCATATTTATAATAAAAAGCCAGATATTGCCCTCTTTGTATGTTGCCTAATTGCTCTTGAGGGACTGTTTGCTCTCCATCTTGTTCCTTATGAACACGTGTTCATGTCACAGACTGTATACAATATCAGAAAAATAGCCTAGGGTTAGATGGGTCAACAAAACCAAACTTATGACCTCCTTGAGTAGATGTTATGGGATACACAGTAAAGGCACACGTGGCCAGAGTCTCTCTGTTGTCCCCTGTGCTGTCCTTGTTCTAAGCATAAGTAACAAAAGCCAAGAAAAATGCAGATCAGTCTTCCCCATATACATACACAAATATATGTATGTATAAACACACAAGCATGCATTTTTGTTTGCTTATACATAAAGCATTCGCACATGCTACCCTCAACTATTTAGGAAATGTGGAACTGTTCAGCATCCTGCAGGGGAAGAGCCAGCCAGTCCCTCCAGGCAAAAAAACCCACCAACCAGCTGTGGGAAGCAGGGACCCACCACTACAGATGTCACATGCTTTCTAATACTTTTTCCTCTGCCATTCAAATTTTGTTGTTGATCTGCTATTTCCATCTCCTTCTGTCTTTTCTCCTGTTAACTAGAAAATCACTTCTTCCCTGGAAAGGATCTGAGCCATAGAAATTACTGAATGAGAATTCACCGGTCTAACTACCACAGCATGGTCTGTTTGCCTTTGCCTTTCTTCCTGCCCATCCTCACGCTGTGCTCTCCTGCTAGCTCCTCAAAGCAGGAGCTCTCTATTGCTCTCCATCTGTGCAAGGGCTGGAACAGTGGATTTCCACTCCCGGTTGGTAACTAGGAACTGAGCGATAAACAGGCTGTAAAATGATGTTTGTACATCGCTTAGCAAACTGGGATTTTATTCCATATTGGCCCCTATACACTTAAAATAAACAGAGTTTAGAGTTATCTAGGATGAAAGAGCTGTAAGAAAACAACGAGGAATTACCAGTAATGTCAAAGCAATTAAAATTCACACGCTGCTTTATGTTTTCACAAACACTCTTTATAGGTTTCTTAATTAGCAAATAATCAGCTGCGTATCTAGAATACAAGTTTGTTATCTGAAGAGGGCCAGTGATGATACTGCCTGATAAACTGTGTGCAATTTACTGCAATAACAATTTACTGCACAGAAAAACATCTCATTTTTTGAGCACACTTACAGTATCCAAGCAATTGCCCCACAGGAAATTAGAAAAGAGCGTAGGAAAGAAGCAATCCTGTGGATTATCTGTTTAAGAATTTCTCGCTGTGTAAGTTATTAAAAATAACACACAAACCCATTCAAACTCAGACTATGGTTTCTCAAAGCACGAAGGCATGCACAGACACTCCATAAAGCGAAACTTTTTTGCAACTTCCTCATCTAGGGCTTGCTCAGGTCACAAGTAAGTATTTGCATAGCATATTATAACAGCGTCTAGACTAAAGGGATTTGGGTGGCTGTCCTATTCCTGTGACTACCAGACAGTAGCAAGAATTAGTAGAGGTCACCCTACAGTAAAACAAACCATCAGAACGACATTAGAAAGACCTTTCTACGTACCCAGTTGCAATCATCATCTTCTCTCCACTACTACCACCTCGTTACTGTCATCCATCAAGTGAAACCCTTCTAACCCCAGGGCAAGAGCCATGCCTAGTGCTCACTGTTCAATGGACCAGTGCTGAATGAAGCTCAGCTAGACCTGCCTTTATGAAGTGCCAGACTGGTCTTCTCTGATGTATTTCTCACTTCTATTTATATTCTACAGCTAGCACAGTACACAGCACACAATATAAGTAAGAGTAGATACCACAGTAGCTTTCAAGGGCCCAAATTTATATCATATCTTCAACATACTACCAATTGCCACAGGGAATTTACTATCTAGAAAGTCAAGGGATGAGAGCCTGACATAGGTTACCAGCATAATTTTGTCTGCCAGGGCCTTGCTGAAACTCCTTGACAAGATTATCTATTTGATGGTTTCTGTGTTTCTCTCTCTGCTAGAAAAAAACTGAAAACGCTTATCCAAGTCCCTTTTAGGCCCTTTGAACCCCAGTGGCCAGCTACTGTGGTTTCAATCACCACCAAGCACTGCTTTTACAAAAAAAAAAGGTTTTTTTTTGTTGGCAACATCTATTTGAGGCAGATGGACCAAAGCAAGCAGTACATATTCAACCACCAGCACCTACTGAACTAGAACGGTTTGGATAAATATTCAAGTCACTTCAATATTGTAGGTTTTTTTCTTTTTCAGACAAAAATTGAACAAGGAGAGAACCCATTTATCCCACGTTGCTCATATCTGTATCATAAAATGCATTCACTTGTACTTTAATAAGACGGCATTTAGTCCTGCTTTACATTTTGCAACCATCCTGTGAAGATCCTCAAACATTAAGGATATATCTAAGTTGTGTTACCAGGATTTTTCCATCACCCTTCAAATAACAAGTAGAAAACTGAAAAAGTTTGACACTAATATAAAAACCAATTAAACTTACCACGACAAAGCCTTTCCATTAGAATTTACCACTTGTAAGATGCCATAGGCTGTAATTCATTCTTAGTAAGTTCAAGAGCAAAGCAAACCCACCTGCAGCTAACCTCAGGTAATTATCACATAGCGGGAAGCTCTGCCACCACCTTCCTTCTCTCGGGACGCGTCGCTTAAAAACTCGCGAACGCCGCAACTCGCGGGAGGACAGCGGAGAACAAGGGAAGCTCTTTATCAGCAGAAAGAAAACACGGCCCGAAATACCCGGTGATAAGCTCAGGAAAGCCCAGCTCGCCCGGAGGCACAGAGAGCAACGCGGCGCTACGCGCTCCCGCTCCGAGGAAGCTCCCCACGGCGCGGAAAAGGTTTTCCACGCCGTGGGCAGCTTCTTCGGGGCAGGACGATGTCTGCGCATAGATAGGAAAAGAGTTTTGTTTTGTTTTGTTTTCTTCGGGGGGGGGGGGGGGGGAGGATTACTGGCAGGCAGGAGGCGAGGTTGCTGCTGTTACCAGCCCCCCGTCCCCCCCGGGACGAAGGCAGCGCCTGCCCCGGCAGCTCCCAGCCGGGCAGGTGCTCTGCTCCGCCGCTGCCGTGCCGGCGGAGGGGCCGGCAGACCCCCGGGCTCACCTCGATGAGCCGCTGCAGGGCGGGCCCCTGCAGGCAGGTGTGGTTGGCGAGCAGCTCCCAGTGCTGCTGGAGGAGGTGTTGGGCCGCCTGCACCTCGGCCGGCCGCTCCAGCGCCTGCAGCACGCCGGCGCCCAGCCCCACATAGCCCAGGTAAGCCACCAGCAGCACCGACACCCCCCAGCGCCGCCGCTGCTGCTGCCGCCGCGCCGCCACCATCGGCCCCGCTGCCGCCACCACCCCCGGAGCTGAAGGAGCTGCCGCGCCGGGGGCGGGAGCGGGGCCGCCCACGAGAGGAGGGCTGCGCCGGGCCGGGCCGAGCAGGACAGGGCGGCCGGCCCCCAGCGCCTCCCCCGGGCCTGCCCCTTCCCACCCTCCGCGGCGCGGAGGGAAGCCCCGAGCCGGGCCAGGCAGCTGGTTCTGCCGCTTCCCCTGCAGCGGCTCGCTCGCTCGCCCACCCGGCCCGCCGCCGCCTCCTCTTCCTCCTCCTGCTGCCTCTCCGCTCCGCTTCCCACCTGTCTTCTCAAGAGCGCAAAACTGCCCTAGGGCTCCATTCTCTGTGCCGCGTGTGTCTGTGCAAGGACGGGCACCGAGTCACGTTCGTCCCTTGGAGGGATGCTACCCAACTCCCTTCCCAGCAAGCCGAATTGCTTATCTAGCCAGCTGGTACCAGTGACAGATCACCATACCAGCAGCCTGCGTAAATCTAGTTTCCTCCTTCGCTCAGCTGCTAAGCTCATTTAAAAGGCAATAAGCAGGTGTTTCTGATAACGACTCTTCGATATAAACAGCTGTAAAGGTGACATGTTTGTGAGAGGCTTTTTGTTGTTTTCCTGTGAAAGATGGGAGTGTTTTCTTCATCTAGGTAGTTCCTGAGACCTGTTTGATTAATTATTTTCTTGTATAGAACTACATCAAATGTTCCCCTCTGTTCTCTCACCAGTAGAAAAAACAACCAAATTACTTTGGGTGTGTAAAAAGTCTGTGATTTACTTATTTTGTTGCAGAATATGAGATAAAGGGGAATAAACCCACTAAATTTCTGAACAGGACGCCTTTATACACTGTCAGATGGTAATGTCTTCTGATGCTGCCCTGGGATATTTTTTTGCCAGGGGAGCGTTCGTACTGTTACAAATAAGGCAGCCTTCAAACAGGTATTGCACCACCGGAACAGTTATGGTAATGTGCTAATTCATGTTTTTCTGGGAGGTGCTTTAAACTGACTAGCATAAACTCATGGATTTACTGGCAAGATGCAAAACTTAATATGCAAAGGATACACCAATTCCAGTTTAAAGATATCATCCTGAATGCAGTCTTAAAAAAAAAAAAGGTATGCTGCTTATTGCTCAGTCTTAACTCTGCCTTTTCAATGTATTCATTACTGAATGATGTTTAAAATGGGAAAGAAAAAAGCCTTTTACAAAAATATATCTGAGAAAGAAAAGATGCAAAGATACTAAAAAGTATATATACTCAAGTTTCTCTTTCGTTTAAGATCAGGAAATAGACGCATCTGAGCTACATTTTAACTGCGTTAAAATCGGATAGTTTATACAAAGCACACCAAGTATATCCATGCTGAAACATTACGGACTAAACATATAGCATTTAATGTTTATGCTAAAGTTATATTATATAAAACAAATTACAGGGTGAGACTCAGTTACTTGCCTGTAACTACAGGCAAGACTCTGAAAACCCAGGACATCAAGCATGTGCTTGCTAGAAGGAATTTGGGGAGGAAGAGAAGAGATCAAGATTCACAACAAATCTTCACAGAACCATATAATATTTTAATGGCTGATTTTCTTGACTATTCTCAGCAATGTCACTTGTGTGTCAGCCTTCCATTTACATCTCCAGAGAGAACGGCTCAAATATTTGCAGATGATATGTTGGTGTTGTCTGGAAGGTACCGATATATCTGAGGATGAGGAAGGGCTTGCTGAGTAGGCTTAGAGGGTAAGCGTAAGCCTGGAAGGACATTTGCTTCTTGTCCTGCACTGGACTGCAAGTGGTAGCTGCTCAGGACAATGTGCTACTTTTCCACATCACAGATGAGCACCGCCTGGGCCGTTGCTTCTGCCACAGGCTGCAGAGCTACATTCAGAGGCTTCAGAAGTGCTGTTTTCCATGCATCTGAGCTGAGCATCTTGTAGCAGGTTGTGTGATCTCCATTCTGTGCAGGATTGCACCCCTGGTAAAAAGGGTTATTAAGAGAGCAGAAGAATCCCTTTTGTGCACTCCTCTGACTCCTAGTAAGTCCTTGTGATTGCACAGTTCTTACACGTTATTTTTCTTAGCTGGTCAGTTGATAGTTGTTGACTACCTTTTTGTTAGAGGAAGGGTACTAGGAAGCACTCAATCCATCCATGCTGAAGAACTGGGCCAGTGCTCCCAGGACGTATCTCAAAGTGACTGATTACAGATGTGCATGACCTTTAGGATCTTAGGATGTTGAAAAATTGACAAAGTGAGCAAGAAATTTCTATCACTTGTGTAACACAGGAGAGGTCATCAGTATCTTTCTCTTTTCTGTTCCAACATGGCCATACGCTTGATTTAAGGTATCTTTTTGAGTCTTCCGGCAGGCAGCTTGAGAACTGCTGCAGCTACTCTCAGCCTTACTAAAAGCAGCAGTAGCAAAAATTTCAGAAGATAGTCTCACCGCGCTGCTACTTTGCAAAATCAGTATCAGGTACAGGAGCAATTTTCTGGACTGCAGTAAAAGCAATCCAAACTCCCTGCTCTCAGATGTCAAGTAAGAATGATTTCAACAAACACTTTGCCGGTGAGTGGTGCGTGCATGCTTTCTATCCCTGATAAACCTCATTATCATTTTTTATGGCATGCAGCATGGTGTAAACACGGTATAGGATCACCTTTAGACTAGTGCATGTTTTGTGGCTGGCTGTGGCTAGATAAAGTAAGGAAGGCATGGCAAAAGGCAAGGTGAAGGGAACAGGTCAGCTATAAAAGTCATTAGAACTTTAGTTTTGTTTTTCACACAAACAGGCCTAAAATGTCTGGTAGTGTTGACACAAGGCAGGTACAGAGTACAGTGATGGTGGTGATGTTAGCAAGTGCATATGCAAACATTATGACCGAAGAATAGAGAATACTGAGAGAGAAAGTTTCCCATGAGATTTGCAAAGATACAAAAAGCCAGACAGGAGAGAGTTGGCTGCTCTTAGTGAAAGAGGCTACAAAGCAAGCCGTTGCACAAATTTATGGGAATAGCTGAGGGCATAGAGGAAGATCAGTGCAAGAGCTGAGGAGATAAAATCTGTGAGGTAGGTAGTGGTAAGACATGAGGGCAATCTTAGATGGGATAAGCATTTGAAAACTCAGTTCTGAAATGAGTTATAAACCGTAGCTGGCATTCTTATATGCCAGCATTTCAGGTTTGAGCAGCCACACTGCACTATGCAGGAGTCAGCAACTAGCAAAGAATACAAGCACCAAGTCAGATGTAAGAACAAGTGTCTGTTGTGACCTTCCTCAGCAGTAAAAATCTAGCACAGAAAGTATGCAGGAAGAGATTTGTGACCTACACACGTCTGTACATGTTTTATGGACACTTCCCCAAAATGCAGTACCAAAGCAGCTGCTGAAAGGCTGACATTTGATGTTACTGTAGCCTGTCAGCCATAGGCTAGCTTGGGGCTAGTCTACATGCCCAGTCATATTTCGCTCACACTTTACATTGAAGTTCCACTTATAAATGAGTTTAAAAGGATTAATTGATGGTTAGTATGAGTTATACTGAATAAATAACAGTATGTACATAATTACAGGCATTCCCATGGAACGTGTTAGTGATGGTTATAAACAATCTAGTATGGTACTCAATGAATGGATAATTGTTTTATCAAGTTTCTATAGTTTAATACAGAGTATGACTACAGTTTTATATCTCAGGGACTAGCCTGTTATAAGGTGCTTATATGTCCTTCTTTGGCTTTTCTGCTTCTTTGAAGATGGCTGCTGTTACTTTTTGCTTGCAATAACTGTGATAAAATCAAACTCCTTGTTTCTCATGGGTGACACTAGGCGCATGACTGAGGATCAGATTTAAGACAGGAGCCTATCATCAGCCTTGTTTAGAGGTAAACGGACAGCATCAGCTCTGTATGGTGCATGATAGTTCTTCAATGAACTGGCCCAAAACAAATGCCAGACTCTAATAATATTTGTGATCTGGCTGGAAATAAGGAAGTCTGCTAGCATTTAGATTTAGTTTAAAGTGCTGTTTTCAAGTGGCTGTGAAATGAAGTGCGATAAGGATAAGGACCTGCTTTGAGCTGTCAGTTCGCTCTGAAATGAATTGTAACAGTCTAAGTAGTGCTGGATAGACACATAATTTCTGCACAGTTTAAGAGGGAGGCATTTTAGCCCAGGAACTAAAGAAATGGTATCATTTTATATGAAAGCTGCTAATTTCAGACAATATCAAATGACTCTTAATTGGATGGATGTCATTAAGCAGGTGGCCATTACTGTTGATATTCCTCTGTGGTTTTGTTTGTTTTCTGATTGGAAATGAAGAAAAAATTCTGTACCTGACTTTTTCCACTTGAGATTCTTGGTGACATGACTTCTCATTGGAGCTGGGAGGCAGTCACTCTGGATGTTTTGAAAATGAGTGACCGTAAGAACTGAATTCCTCTAGAGGAAGAGAAAGGATAATAATTGATTGCTTTAGGGGAAGTTGCCTTTGTTCAGTGAGAAGTGTAAAATGAATCCTGGGACAGTTGTTTTACCATGCATGCTACTTCTTTGGAGGTTTTAATTGGCTGATGCCTACACAGTGTGTGGAAATTTCAATGCATCTGAAACAATTCCTCCTTAGGAAACAGTCCACAACCTGTGGTTTAGTCCTTTATCCACAGGGCTTGCTTAGTGTGAGATATAGATGAAAGATGCGCTTTCAAGATTGCTTTCTGTGTACCTTGCTCAGCTAGGGATGTGGATTCTAGGCTGCTCAGGTTCATCTTCCAATTTGGTGGTGGCTCCTTCTGCCAAGCTTAAGTCAGGCTTGTGCCACTTTAGCTGAAGGAATTTTTCCATCAAGTCAGCTCCCACGTTGAAGACCAGAGCCAGCCAGGCCAAGCCGAAAACAATCCAAATTGCAGTTAGGCTCCTGTACACTGGGATATAGTGCTTGTTGGGGTTTGTGCCTGAAAAATCCAGGAAACTTTGCATGTTAATCCTGACAGCTTCTGCCTGCCAGACAACATACATACTCGTACACCCTCTCCACCTCCTGCAAAAGTGTATGTTTAACAAGTTTGTGTGATCTATGAGCATTCTTTTTTTTTTCCTGTTTTCTTTTTGTGTTCCAACTCTCAGGTTAAGCTTAGCACAGTTGGCATCAAATCTCTGAAGCCGAGGCTATATAATAAAAATAGCCATATCTAATGTTAATCAGGGATGCACAAAATCGAGTGTTTCTAGCCACTGACAAAGAAAAAAATAATCTTGGAAACCCCGTGTTGAATCCATATTGGCCATATTTTACTCAAGAGACACACAGGGGATCGCGGATGATTTAGAAAGATACGGTTTACTACCTCAGTGATATAGTGATTGCTTTTTGTAGGGTGATATACCTCAGTAACCAGGATTCAAAATCACCTGGAGAATATTGTATGGGAAATGCAGCCATTTTAAGTAAGTGATTATGGGAATCTTAATCCCCAGTTTGATATTTCCACAGCATGGACAATCGGTGCAGCTGATACAGGCACAGGACAGCACTGCAGCCATCCATTTAGTCTCTGTCATCCAGATCATCATGAAACTCCATAGTGCCCAGATTCAGCATGGGATGGGTTTTTATCTCCTTTTGGGACACAGTTACGACCCCTAGGAGAGGAGAGCTACTACTCGTGAAGTAACAGACCCTAGTGTTTTTAACAAATAAACACACTATACATAATCTGTTAAGAGCATTTGTTCAAATAAGTGGGTGGAAAAACAGCCTCTCACGTGTATCTACTGCTATGTCTCAGCCTAGATCTCTAAAGACTATGTATTCTCACTGGGTTTGTTCTCTTTCACAGGCGTCCCGGGGTTGTCAGTAATATTCTCCCCATTGTAAGTACTGATCATTTCATATTTGACATGATTTCTTATTGGGAATGTTAGGCACTTGCTGAAACAAATCACTGTTAGGAGAGGGTGGTTCAAAGGCTTAATACTGACAAAAAGATTTCATTTATATTCCACCTGTCACTCATGGATCACATTTGTACCAGCTTGGACATAGTCACTGTTGAATGGGTGTTCAGTGGCATATGTGAAATGAGTTTGGTGACTCTCAGCTGCCAAGAGAAAAATGCCCATGTCGTATAATGCATTAGCTCATTATTACCAGTCTGGCTCAGCTCACTCTTGTACCAGATTTATAGTGGAATGGATATCTATGCTCTCTGTATTTAGCTTTATACTAAAGTTACTAATTTCAACAAAGCTCAGTCCAGTTCACCTTCTTTATTACCTACTACATAGTCCCCAAATCCAATGGTGCTCAGGGTGATGAAGGTGAAGTAAAAACCTTCTCCGTAGCTCCAGCCTTCTACGTAACTGAAGACCAATGGTGGGAACACTAGAAAAAGCAAGGTCCCAGCGGTCAGGAAGATGGCCACTGCCAGTGTTTGAACCACCTGAAAGATAAAAGGAAGATGGCAGCTAAACAGCACTGAGCAGGTGTCTAGTGGAAATTCTGGGTCTGTTTTGCTCTTGAATCACAAACCCACTCCAGCTGGGAGCAATGTCCAAAAAAGGAAGGATAAACCAATGCTTCCATGCACCGCAGGCTGACCTTGCTGTTTACCCTGCACGTAGATATTGTACCTAATCACGAATCCAAAAAACCCTCAAAATTAGGAAAAAAAGGAGGATTTTTTAAAGCTTTTTGCAATGAGTTTTTAAGTATGCTCAAGTCATATTTTCAAACTTATTATGGCAACCATAGGAATGAAACACTCACTTTACAATTTCAATTCAAGTGGAGATGCTCTCGTAATCAATTGGCTCCTGTCTGTGAGGAAAATCACCAAGTATTGCATAACTCATGATACAAAGATTGGCAAGAACAAAACTGGGTTCTCTTCACCATGACTGCTTCCAAAGATTTATAAAGTGGCTTGCAAGAGCTCAGCCAAAAATATGTTTGGATGAAATCTAAGTGAAGTCAGTTTGCCTGCTTTTATTTTTAACTTAGAAGCATTCAGAGCAGAACTGTTTTCTGTCAGCACAGGGCAGATCTGTGTCTCAGTACAAACGTCTGCCTTCTGGGAGATAAGTTACAGCATATGTGGCTGCGATAGATAGGTACACAGAATGGTCAGTGGATGGGTCGTGACAGGGGATTTTAGGAGTTTAGGATTGAGGATCAAGAACTCACTGATTTCCAGGGAACACACTCTGGTGAACTTTTGACTAGTGATGTGTGGGCTGATGCAAACTCATTGCAATTGTTTAAAAATGCCCTCAAGGGTATTCAAACCAGAGTATGATTTCCTATGCATGTGCCTATTGTGACTGGATGAAAAGCCAAACCACTGTTTAGAAAGTAGGAGGTCCAGGTATCGTGTTTTTCTTTCTCTCTCTGTATTATCTCACATATAAAATAGTCCGCTGAGCTTGAGAAACTTGGCGTGAGCCTACTGGGTGACTTTGACAAATCACTTCTATATTATGTGCCATGTCTCTCCAGCTGCATAATAATACTTACCTCATTTGCAAAGCACTTTGAGAATTACTGATCGACATGGTTATAGTTGATATCTGTTCTCATTTAGTTCATTCCAGAAGCGTGATAGCATTTAATTAGATAATAAAGTTTGCATAAAATTTTATACTGAAATGCACAATATTACTTTTTACCCTGGCTTTTAAGAACTTTCTGGTACAAACCTATAACATAGGGGACAGTAAGTCAGGAATGAAGAATAACTGATTGTAATTAATTTCCCAAAACACGACTAAATTGTGTTTAAAAGGAGATGAACCAACTTCATAGAAGAGGCTTTTCAGAGTGAACAAGCAGATACGGCTCCAAAGCTTTGTCTGATCATAGGAGTTCTGCTAGAAATGAGGTGTTAATTCAGGAGTGAAAAGAAAAAGAAAAAAAAGTCACATCCCTGAGGTGCTATTAGAAATCTCAGGAAAGATGCAGCTATGCTAGCATGAAAATCCTTCTGGTGGTAGAGCTGCATGTATCTGGGGAACAGACATGGGTTATGCAGCTAAAGAACTTGCTCATATAAACCAAGTCTGCATTTGACAGTACCTTTATAGCTTTCCCAGTGTAGGTAAAGAATGCAGTGACTCAGAGATTTTACAAATGAGAAAGAGAATAAACTTGTGCCAGAACTCTGAAATGTTTCAGCATATCTAACATATCTAATCTCCCTTTTCCCTAACTGAAGGGGGTCAATTCATTGAACCTTTACTCGGAAACACGCACTAACTTTGTTATAAATGACCTTCATGTATTTTCTATTATCAGTGCTTCCCTTATTTCAATACATCTGGACTAGTTCAATGACTCACCAATAAACTATAACTAAGGAGAAGGAGTATTTATTTACATTTCAAGAAAAGAAAAGGAAGGAAGCGCTAAATTGGTGGCACAATCAGGGAAGGTAATTCAAGCCAGATTAGCAGGCCAATAAAAATAAATTGTCTTTGCACAGTGTAGAGCTTGATTCTGGATAGATGCTAGCATAGGCTAGATAATAAGAGCTTGATTCAGCAATGTGTGTATGTGCATGTATTCTGCTAAGGTCACCGAGCTTAAGGACCCTGCTCAAAATTGAGGCCATGCTTGCTTAACAGTTTTGCTGAGTCAGGTTTTAAAAAGGCAAATCTAGAGTCCCTCAAGCAAAAGCAAATTGCTTTAAAGCTATCGTAGATAAACAGAGTATATCAATTTTCTGATATAGAGGGCCACGTAATTGCTATGGTTCAGAAAAAATGTAGGCATACACAAGGAAACCCAATCTAGCAACGGCAGTACCTATCTGAGAAGAGAACTTTAATTAGGTTTAAAATAGTGGAAATAAATGATAGATCGACACTGTACCTGGGCACGGCCTGGCTTTTGCACCCATCTTTCCAGGGTAATCAGATGAGCATTGAGGCCTTTCCCCAACTGATTAAGGAAGGCCAGGTTGAGGGGCACTCCGAATAAGGCATAAAACACACAGAAGATCTGCCCTGCCACTGTGCTGGGGGACAGGTTACCATAACCTGGAAAAAAAGAAGAAAACAGCTACATGAAAAAGCTTTACAGTCAGGCTGCAGGCCATCATGGGAAGTTCCTAGGTTTGGAAGCTCAGCTGTGTTAAACTTCAGGAACCTGTGGACCTATGATTTTTCTGCAATTAAATCTGCCTACAAATTGCCATAGCTTATGATGGAGCCCTGTGCTTTCACTACTACTAACAGAAAATTTAACATGAAAAATATTACTCTTAAAGAGTATTGTAATTTTCTATAGGTCTCTGATTTTGTGGTGAGTGCAACTGAGTGCTTCAAAGCAACCTCAAGATGTGCTGTGCATGTCGAAAATGATATTGCATGTACCACGTAGGCACTCAGCTTTTTTTTGCAGGTATAATATGCTGGATACACAAGAATAACAGGTATAATTGGAAACCAATAGAAAACCGTAACCCACAGTACTCAAGATTGTCTTGCAGGTGTATTCTGTCCACCAATTGCACATTTCTGGGGGCTTTACAGGACAGCTGGAGGAAACCCCAATTTATAAGGAAAGAGAGTACCTCACCTATAGTGGTGACAACAGTTCCTGCAAAAAAGAAGGAGTTGCTGAAGTCCCAGTTACTGGGATTCGTAGAGTTTCCTTCTGGGTTGACCCCTTTTTCCCATGCTTCCATGAGGACCTGAGGCAGAAGAGGTCAAAGGAGCAATGAGCAACCCATTAGACCAAATCAGGAAGAATGTCAGAAAAGAAGAGAGAAGTAAATATTGCTTTCCATCTTGAGCAAGCAGAGCAATAAACAGTGTAGATAATAGGGTAGAGTTTGACTAAAATGGCCTTGTGCTGACATGGCAAAACTTGGAAATAGAGCTGGCCAGGAACTTGAACTCTTGTCACTGGAGAACTGGCCATTGAAGTAGGATAGGTTCCATAACAGGTTGCAGGCTAAGAGGAAGGGAGTGGAGGGAGTCCCCAAAGTGATGAAACTGGGAAAAGAAAGTGAAGTTACGCCATAAAAAATAAAGGCAGTTCCTCTTCTCTCCTTCCCTAGGCTAGTCATCTTACTCCAGTTTTTAATTTGGGCATGTGTAAATGTATGGTTGTGTCTGTGGGGAGGGGCATGGGGAACATGCTCATTTCTGTTTCCTCCATGTAAGTACTAGTGAGGATGAATTACTCTTTTTGGCTATGACTTCTCAATAATTTTCAATGAATATTAGGCTTCTCCTAGTCTGAAAGATTAGCTAATGAAATATTCTCTGCTATTCCAGATAGCTCTTACCAGATGACCAAAACTATGTACAAAAGAAATGCTGCTCCTATTTATGCATCAAATATCTTAACTGCTTTAGTGAAGACTGTGTTCCTTTGCTCTCCTCGAGGATTTCTCTCAAGGAGACTGGTTACCCTCTGCTCAGTTGCTGGGGTTTCAAGAATCCCCTTGTTTGTTACATACCAATTTTGAGGTCCAGGTCACAGCCTTCGTCATTTTGCCAAATGCCTGAAGGAATTACTTGTTCATCTCTTCTAGAGACTTTTGTATGATGCAAGACATGAACAGGATTCAACAGCAACCCCAGCTTAATTCCAGGAGTATGAGACCAAAGAAGATATTCTGTCTTGATTCAAATGTTGACCACTGGCAGAAGGATTGCTTATCTGATGAACATACCCACTGCAAGGTATCTGATTTTGCATAGGTTCTGCAATATTAGCTGATTTGTGTTGGTGGATTGAGTGTCCTAAGTTTAATAGCTAACGTTATTCCTTCAGTAAAAAATCTTACAGCATTGGTCAAGTCCATCAGATAGGGCTGCTAGGCATCATCACATGTGATCTCACGATTGAAGCGTCAGCAGAGTTTCTTTTCAATATGACAAAGAACTTTACATTATCCATTAAAAGCCTGTTCTTAGAATGGGAAGAATTCGACACGTCAAATTATCTAGAGTTGACTATTTTATTTGCTGGTTAGAAGGAACACACAGAAGCTACTGAGGTGTGAGTCTTTTGAAATGTCTAAAATAATCACTGGTTTAATTCATCCCTGTAAGGAACACTGGTCAGTTCTATCCATTTCAATGCACAAGATTTCAGAGGAGCTACATTCACATCATGAAAGCCAGCATGGAAGAGTAAGACAATATTGAATGTTGAACACTTCAGACATAGTCTGACTAGGCCAGATTTCTTCGTATGATCGTCGCTTTTAAGTACAACCCCATGAAAGAAACGGCATCCTGGTGCCCAGGAGAATCATTCCTAAACAAACAGGTTCATGTGGGACAGTTTTAATGGCTCCTAGCTCCTTTCCATCTACAGCTCAGGTAACGGTTATAGCTGGAGTGTGAACAGAGTAGCTGTTGAATGGTTGGTGAACATTAGCTGTTGCCTTTGGGAGCAGAAGTAGCCAGTAAGTAAAAGCAATATGCTATAATTTACAGTAAGAGTATGAAGCCTACATAAAGCTATAGTAGGATGTGGAGAGAATAAAAACTGCCTGCCATTTCTGCTCCTGTCCCCCTGCCAATGCACATTGCAGCCACTTGTGGTCATAGACAAGGATTTGGTCCTCTTGGTCTATATTTATATCAGTACCTTTGAGGCTGAAAAAGTATGGACATAATCAAAACAGGGACTTAAAATAGGTACCGCCTTACTCAGTGGATCTGCTTCTCAGTTATGCTGTCAGAATGGCATGATTTCCCGACCAAAGTATGTTTACCAGAGACGCATTAGATCACAGAGTTTGGATTTGCACTTTCCCAAACCTCCAGGCTGTTCAGCTTAGGAGCTGCAGCTCAGGGCCACCTCTCAGCTAGGCAGTTTTAGCCAAGCAGAGCCAATGCAGTTTATGGACATGGAATCGCAAGAATTTACTTCATGCACAATCAAGTCAAAAGTTAATGAATTATAAGTGGTAACTCTATTATTAGTGATAACGGATATGCAAAAAGAAACCTGGGTTGATTCTCAGATTCCAGGATTTAGGTTTAAAGAACTGGCAATAAGACAAGACACCTTATACTTTTCAGCTGAGCAGACTGAATCTAGTGGCTGTGTCTCACCACAGCCTGAATACTGGGACTTTTCAGACTGAAACTTCTGACATGATGAACAGGCCTCCTTAACCATATAGTTAAAATGTACAGAGATATGATTGCTTCCCTGCATTAGTTTTAGAGTTAGAGATTTAATATGGAAAGACTTCTATTCCCTACTATTAGTAAGAGCTGGACAAATTTCTTAAGAGGTCTTATAATGACAGGTGAGTCAGAGGGCACCTGCACTTACATTTACCTTGAGAACTATCAGGTCTAAGTACTTTGAAGCTTGGTGCATTGTAGATGGTAATTTGGTGCCCTCAGCTGGTTTTGTCTGGAACAGTTTGCAAGTGAAATAATTGTATCTGATTCAGCAGAAATGCAGTAAAATGTGATTCTCTGAGTGGCACGGCAGTGCTAAGGAAGCTCCACTGGAGCCAGAGAGAGTAGAAACCCACCCTAAGGTTTCTAGGGTACTGGAAATTTAACTAAACCTTTCAATCCTATGAAGTATCCCAATTTGGTTTAGAACGAAAATCAGGGTTTTCTCATCTACAGTCATCACCACGGAGATAAGGGAAAGACAGGTAATATCACCAGCTGGTGAAGCTGAAAAAAAGACATGTTTTTAGGCATGTAAGTTCTTGAAAAGTCTAGTCATTTTCTGGCCAATGCCAAATGTTCCACAAGAAATATATCACAGTTTTAGTAATCAGAACATTGCCCTTGTAGACAGAGGCTCAGGCACCTTTTCTTCCCTTTCTGATCTGAACTTCACTGTTTGCTTAAATTCATTTACAGAATCTGGGCTTTTTGTTGATCAAAAGCATATACCTTCGTGGAAGTCCTCTGACTCAGACAGTGCAAACTTGCAGCATGTTTAGAGTTTCTATGAGGTTTGGTAGAAAGAGTTCAAACTGTTTAGGCACCCAGCTCTTTAACTGGATAAATTTTGAGCATGAAGAAAGTGGTAGTTCAAGGATTTCTGTCCAGCTCTTGCAATACTAGAATGAGAATATGTCTAAAATAATACCAAGAAAGGTCTAGTAATTTATTCCAGCCAGTTTTGAGGAATAGATTTAAATGTAATTGAAGATGTCATTAATTGACAACCCATATTGAACAAGAGCCCTTTATCTCTTATTATAAGTGATAGCTGACACAGTTCATGATGTTTGACTTTATCTTTTCTTTAGAGGCCTGGAAGTGCAGGACCACCTTCAAAGGCGGTAGACAATTTGTAGTACAAAAGAAAGTTTGGACTGGTAACCTTGGAAGGGCAACCTACTTTTTGTAGGTTTGATTCTTGTTTTTTGTCCCCATGCATAGTTCCCATGTAATAATTAATGAAGGAGCTGAAAACCATGAAGTTGAAATTATTGCAAGGTAGCACGAAGGTGCATCAGCAGATTTGCATATTTTGGGAGTTCATGACTGGAAAAAGAAAGAAGTGCAATAGATCAAGATAAAGAGGTATGTAAATGGGCTTGAGAAACCTCTGCCTTTCTCTTGTATAGTTAGTCCTTTAACGTCATGGACAGCAGATCAATTTATGACATGCTTGGCCACAACAGTATAATTTCTTCTAACCAAAAGAATGCTTGAGCCAAAATAATGGGAGCCTGTTCCTCTTACCTGTACAAACTGCTCCAGGGCTTGCCTGTCCAAGCATGTGTAGTTCTGCAGGAACTTGATCTTCTCCAGCTGGAACTGGTCCCGAAAGTGGGTCTCTGCCTGCTTCTCCAGCAGCTGGAACACCATAGCGCCCAGGAGGAGGTAAAAGAGATAACCCAGTACCAGCAGCGGAGTCCAGCTGATCTGCCGGTTGTGAATGGTGAGGAAGGGCATGCTGCTGCTCTGCTGCTGCCAGTCCCTGCTCAGTACTTAGTAAGTTACTGTCCCAAGACGTGTGCTACCCAGGACACCCAGGAATCACACCCCCATGTTCTCAGCTACTGCCCTGGAGAATTTTTTAACAGAACATATGGGTATCAGGCCTATACAAAATGAGACTAACAGGCAAATTTTATCCCACCACATCTTTTCTCTATCCAAAATAAAGGGAGAGCATTTATGGCTTAATAAGAATGTGAATCATAGTGTTTTTCTCCTGTTAAAACAACTTTTATCCAAAGATCTCAATCAAATGAATGAAGCCTGATACAAGCCCTCTGAGATTGGTATTGTTTTCCAGGCTGGGAAGCTGAAGTAAAACTGTGGTTGAATGACTTACCCAGGGTCATACGAATATAGAGTCACGGATAGACTCTTAAAGTCTTGACAAGTAAAGCCTTACTCTAAACACTAGACTTCTGTACAAGAAAACACTGTAAACTCTCTAATTACAGCAGACTCTGCAAAACAAAGAAGAGTATGGAGCTGAATAAACGGAAAAGTCAATAGCTGCCGTCTGCACCATACAAACATTGCTGGCACCAGTGAAAGCAGCATGATGAAGCTCATAAACATCCTGAATTCAGCCTGGTCACAAGACAGACCTTCTCTTTCTTTTCTAACCCTAAGAAGATCAGTCCCCTCACTGCCTGGCCTGCCGTTCCTGAATTCTTTGTCAGATGACTCCACCCTTTAGTCCACAGAGTTAGAGAATGAACCACTCATGCCTACTGCTTTCAGTCTCCGTTTTGCCCTTTTAATCCAAATGCATAAGGGGGAAGGAGGGCTTAAGGTTAATCATTAGCTAAAAAAGTATCAGAGGTTTACTCATGGGAGCCTTAATGATTATCATGCACTGGAAATGAGCTGGGCTTGCATATTTCTTCTGTAGGAAGAGCTTTATGGCTAGTGTCGTTTATGCCACACTGCTTCTGAAAGAAAACATACACACACAGAGCAAGAAGGCCATGTGGCTAGGGCTGCAATTTTGTTATTAAACTCCCTTCCCATTAAAATGTTCTGGATACAGATATCCCTCCTTTGCTTAGTATTTAGATTGTTTTTCACCTACCTTCAAACAAGAGGTAGTGCTCAGAGAAAAAGTCTGAAAAAATGGTTTCATTCATACCCGTATCCGGGAAAACCCCTGTACTTGTCATTTGAACTGTGCTCCCAGCCTAGGGCCAGCCATCTCCACCCAGAAGAGGATGACTGACAGAAGGCCACTTGTCACTCTGAAAAGTGAAAAGTATTGTGGAGAACTCCCAGAAAAACATCCTGGACTTTGTCTGGGACCACTCTGTTGCTGTGACTGGGGGACAGAAAGATGTCAGGAGAGAAGCGCAACGTGCAAGGACTCAGAGCCTTGGTGCTCTGGCATTTCTTTTCAGCTGAAGTGATACATTTGGGAGACAGAAGCTATTGAGGCGTTGATATTACCAAGCACTGCAATAACATTATGAAGCAAACTGATCTGAAGCAACTGAGATGTCCAACTTATTTATCACTGATGGAAGGCCCTCTCTTGGTCTGTGCTAAGGATGACAATTACTTTCAGAGCATCTAACAAGAACTTCTCTCTTGCATCTGATTTCCATAATTAAAAGGTACAGTTTATTATTCCATACCTTGTGAAATGTTACAGGTAGACAAGCCTGGGATGTTGCACAACTGCCTGTTACGCTAGCAGAGCTGTCTCTGGTGAGAGATCCAGGTGTTTGTCGTGGTGTAGTTTATAGGACCTATGTCTACCAGTCCAAGAGAATGCTAGCCTACTGGTTTTCTGGAATGGATGCAAACACATGTGCATAGCTGGGCTGAGACAAATTCCCACAGTTGAAATAGGTTTCACAATTGAGGGTATGAAACTATTAATTAAGTTGTAAATGAACAAATGCAGCACTGAACCTCTTTTATGTCCCCTTCTGTTCTGTTCTGTTCAGTTCAGTCCAGTTCAACAAAGCATTCCAGCTGCCAAACTTGGCAGTCTAAATTATGCCTTAAGAAAAAATGTCCGCTTAGGCTTACTTTTAGGATCTTAATTTTCTGAGGGTTTTGTGAATTGAGTCACTAAAATTGGCGAGGTGTGTTTACTTCTATACTTTAGATATTCCTATTTAAAGTACTTCAACATTAAAGGTGTATCCTACTTGGTTGGCCAAGTGAAATGATTTCTAATCAACTTTCAGAGGAGGTGTTACCATCTTTACCATGACTATTATTTGCAAAGCATTTTAAAAAAAAAGGGAAAAAAATCAATTAATGGTTAATATAACAAACAGCTGGAAAGAACTTCAAGAGACACATGGAATATGTGTTAAGATGTGTCCTGGGGCTGACGTAGAAAGCAATGTTTCTGCAGAAAGATGCAAAAAATAAAAAAATCAATTGTATGTGCACAAGAAACTGCAGAGTAAATAAATATGCAGTTAGAGATAAACCACATTATAGCTGAATGACCTTACAGATAAATGCAAAGGCAAAATCATGAAGCACACATTTAAGAAAGTATTTTCATAAACATATATAGTTCCACACAGGTGAGCAGAGTAGTGTGCTCTGAAAATGTGAATGACAACAGTCTGTAAGTACCTGATGCTGCCATATTTACTCCCATGGAAAAGCTACAGAAATATGTACCTGTAGATTTCAAGTTATAGAAATCATCAATATTCTGTTTGAAAAGGCTTTTTTTTTTCCCCTAGTGTCAGGTTGCAACACAGGAATAAAACAAAACAAGATTCTGTGCAGTAGCCCAGAAGTTATGTCTTACCACAGGAAAAAGGAAACTCAAATATATAAATTTGGAAGTAAACTGAAGACTTATGATTTCTGAGTGGGTTCTGAGTCTGGAAGAGGGAGCTCAGCATGGCTTACCACATCAGAAATGAAATTTGGCTTCCAGGTAAAAAGGCATAATATACAATATGCCGAAATAACATTACTAGCAGATCCCTTTTGATGATGGGATGACAAAGCACACTATCTAATCTAACTTCTCTTGTTGCTCTTTTAGTGTTCTTCTGATTAAAAAATAAACAAAACCTGAGTTCACAAACATTAGAAATAAAAAATGCTGAAAGCAAAAACTTCTTGAGAGTAGCTGAACTTGGAAGTTGACTGCTACTCAGAGGTCCTGCTGTTCCAGTGTTCCCTGCCAATGTTAAATGTAAGAGTGCATTTGGTCTCAAAGCTAAGGAATGAATTCTCACAAAACATATTTTGAATCCAGAGCTGAACATGACCTCCTTGATTATTCCTTCACTTATCATATTTTCCTCCCTCAATGATGCTGTAATATGTGACTGAGCCAGTAAGATCCAGCTTTTCCCAGAGAAAATCTGAGCCGTTCCGGAAAGGACAGATACCAAAATGACATCCTCGTCTACAATCAAGATCACTTTACATGTATTACCTGGAGCAAATCAAAGGATTCAGGGTTCTCCAATTGCTTCACCTGTTGTTGTTACAGTCCCTAACAATTCTTAAATATGGACAGATGTTAAATAAAAGATAGGCCAAAAATAACTGACATGGTTTCCTCACTCTATGTTTCAAAAGCCAGAAAAAATACCATTGTGATCAGTAGGAGTATAATTTACATAGACACAAATAAGCTGTTTCTAAAATAAGTAATTGAATGGTTGAAAGATACCTTGGCTGATCCTGTCATCCTCAAACCTCTGGTGAAGAGTGGATTTTTGGACTAGTTTTTCTGGAAGAAATGTCTCTGTACAGAACGAGATGACAAACTGGATGCAAAGATTCCAGGACCCATTCTTCCACAGAGTATGCATTTCAGCCTGAACAGTTTGTACATGGAAATACTGATTTTTTTTGAATTTGCTTTGCTCCTTGAATGACTTTTAAACCCTGCACTTCAGAGAAGAGTTAAGGAAATTATTTTAGAACCATGTTAAATATAAATAACAGTAACATTGCATTTCTTCAGGCATGACACTGCCATCTGGCAATTTTCTACTTCTGATTTTGTTCTCACTCCAAATTTAAACCAATCATTTTGACTTCCTGATTTACACTCACATAGGTGAAAACATGAAGCATTTTCACATAAAAGTTTTAAAGAGTTCCAATAGTGTTTTTCTCAGACAGATTCCATGGACAAAAAAAAAGTTTCCTTGAATTCTGTAGTTATTATATTAGAGGTAGACCTTGTTGTTTCTGTTCTTTATCTGTATAAATGCATTTGGGTAAACCCACTGTTGGCCCACAAACACAAGCATTTATTTAGTTCACAGTTTGTGTCAAATGAAGCACCTCAGCTGCCCAAAAAAATGAACAGAAGATAATCTTCAGAAAATCTCAGCTGCAGCCCCTGAGATTTCCCTCAAGGGAAAGGGAAAACAAAGTTTTAATCGAAAGTCTTCAATTTTATTGTGGTGGTGTCAAATCAAGGCATGGATAGTAACTATTATAAATATCTAGTTTACATTGCTTGCCTTATTGGTGAGGTTTCAAAGCAAACATTGCAGGAAGTGAAACAGAAAAAAATATTAGAAAAAGATCATTTAACATTGATTTAAACAACAATAAAAGTGATTCATATGAAATCATCTAAAAGCAGAAGTTTGATTGTTGTGGTTATTAAAAATGGACTTTGAAAAGACAAACAAATTCTATATAGAGCTACCAAACATGCTGTATGTAACTAGGCATTCCCAGATTTTCATCTTGTTGGCATCCATATTCACCAGCTGGATATTTAGTACAGGCAAAATTTACAAGATCTTAACATTTTATTACGTTGAAGTGCTCTCAGTTTATACTATTGACATAAAACACTTGCATCCTATAATTGATTAAACCAGGTAAGAACAATAAAATCTTTTGTTGGGAAGATGTTACAATATATACTTACACTGTTACACGTGTGAACCTCATTATTCCACTTCAAAGCCTCTTTCATAAAAAATGCAGGAGTGAAAAAGGGAGATTGAATTAGGCATGCCCATCTTCCAAGCAAGAGAATCCCAACGTAAGTTTATGTCATTTTCTCCTTGGAGCTCTCTGGAAAGCTGCAGTGGCCAGGAAGTGATGAAAATGGAGACCAATGCCCAAGCCAAAAGCTGGTGAGCTCAAGGGTTTCAGTAGTGTGGTTCCAGTCTGTGTATAGATCCCTGGCAGGTTCAGCATAAATGAGAACAGACCCTTTGGCCTTTATTATAAGTCTGGGTCATATCCTGACCCTCCCAGCAGCTATGTTGCTGTAGGAGATCAGCGGATGTCTATCTTCTCCTGAAATAAACTATATAGAAGGATTGGAAATGCCTTGAAATAAGAGATGAGATGATCCACAATGTCTGGCATAAATTAATCCTGGAAATATCTGTATGATATCTAGCACTGTAGAGCTACTTCCCCAAGAAATCTCCACAAAAAAGATATTTGTATTTATTCTGGTTGGAGATAATAAATAAATTGTATTTACCATATAAACATTTAACCAACCAGCAGCAGGATATCACGGTGAATAGATGGGAGTCAGATATGCATGAGAATCTCTATGCTTAGCAATACTGTTTTAGAGGTAGCTTAGGCAGGAGTCAAGACCATTATAAATGTGGGCCTCTGATTGTTTCTTCAGTGTGGTAAATGCTTGGGTTATTTCAAATTAATCTAGAAATTATATGAAGATTATTAAAATAAGTAACTTTGTTCATCTGTGGCCAACCAAACTTTCTTGAAGCAATAAATGCTTTCATGAAGACAAGAAGACTTAGAGAGGAAACCCAGTAGCCTTCCAACACCTGTGAGAAGGCGATCAAGAAGATAGAGCCAGGCTTTTGACAGTGTGGCTTGTGAGAGGAAGAGAGGCAATGGGCAAAAAAGAAAAGTTCTGGCTGGACATCAGGAAAAACTTTTTCATGATAAGGACAGTCAAGCATTGGAACAGATTGCTTACAAAGGTTATGCAGTCTCCATCCTTGGAGGTTTTCAAGACCAGACTGAACAAAGCCCTCAGCAGCTTGGTTTGATCTCATAGCTGATGCTGTTTTGAGCAAGAGGTGAGATTAAAGACCTGCTGAGGTCCTTTCCAACCCGAGTTTTCCTATGAACCCAAGAGGCAACCTTTGAAGAGTGGAGGCAGTTTTTAAAAAAAGTGTATGCTTTACTTCTTAAGACTGTTATGTGCTGAATGAACAATCTTTTCTGTTCACGTGATATTATGAAAATTTCCAAAAGCAGCAAGAAAGGCTTTGTATTTATTTATATGGTTTTATATATTTATTTGGTTTTCTATTATTGGATGCACTTTTTGAGCATTAAACTCTTCTTATGTGTTTGGTATAATCTTAATCTCAGACCATTATGCCAATCAGGTATTACTTTGCTGACAGTGATTGAATTTTACACCAATTTTACAACATTGTAAAAAAAGGCTAGAGAATTTTGAAACAGGAGACCAAGCAACATTTTCTGTCTGTGAGTTAGATGTGTGGCAAACTGAGAACAAAACACTGAGTATGTAATCATCAAGTAGTAGCAGTGTCACATAGATCATACCAGGATAGCGCTGAGATCCTTCTCTTAACCAGTTACTGAAAGCTATTGGAAATGTTTCAATGTCAAAAGAAATGAGCTGTTGTACCAGTAATTCTCTTTTGGCCACCTTCAAATGGGGATTTTACTGAAAACCGAAAAAGACAGCTGCTTCACCCAGCAACGGTTTGGAACCTCTTGTTCTTCTCCAGCTAGATGGGTTGGATGGAGGCGGGATTGTGGCCCCGCTCTCCTCAACAAAGCTGTATAAACTTTAATTCAGTGTATATTTAATACAACGTTTATATATAACAAACTAAGAAGAAGAAAAATAAAGACAGACAGATAAAGATTCTGGCAGAAGGAGGACATTTTAATATAATCTCCAACAAAGCAGACATACAAAAGGGGGAAGACCTGTGGATTTTCCCACCTCTGACCAAATCCTTGAACTCTCTCTTCCCAAAGCAACAGTAGATCTGACTTATATCTCATCTTGTACATCCTAAGTTCTGCATAAAGCTTACCAACTTATGTGGTAGCTGTGCTGACTTTTACAGAAAATTAAAATGCAGAAAAAGGTATAACTTTAATATTTCTTAATTGATTGCATCATAGTTGTTAATTTGATAAACATATATCTTCTGTAGGTTTGAACATACCAATTCACCATGTACTTCTGAATAATTATGAATTTGCCACAGAATTAAGTATCAACAACTTAAGGAAATATACATCCTTGAGAATGATATGTGACTTCTGCCAATATATTGCTGTATTTTTATGTGAACAACCCAAACCCTTCCAAATGCATGACTATAAGCTTATCACTAGCATGAAAAATGATGGCTTCAATCTGGAAGTATGTGTATCTCAGAGAAATAGACTGTATTTTGCATTGCATTTTTTGATTTGTGTTAGTCTGATGTGTAAAATAAGTTGTTGCATAACTGGATATTATGCAATAAAGTAGTACCGAATCAATAGTGAACTTACATTGTATATAGGACATAACTGCATTTAAATTTTCACATCTCATTTGTGTTTCACAAGTATTTGCCTTGTTTTACTTTAAGCCTATTAAGTGTCATTGTTTCTTCTGAAACCTGTATGTTCTGGGAGGGTGTATATTTTGCACAACATTTAATGTATTCAAATGAAAAAAACAGTTGGGAAATTTTGAACTCTAGAATTACTTTCTAATAAAAATTTATTTTCATATTACAATGCAATCTCAGTGTTCTAATCATCTGATATGAAAACTACTATTCCTTGGGGAAAACAATAAAAATCAGCAAAAGGTCTAAAATGAAATTTTATAGAAGTTTGTAACCCAGATAACTACTATTTTTGCACAGACATCTCTGGATGTCAACTAGATGTTAATTAATAAAGCCTTATGCAAATCAATGCAAACAAAACTACCATCAGTAGTAGTAAGTGTTCCCCAGATTAAAGATGTAGAAGAGCATGAATACATTAGGTAATTTTAACATTTAGAAAACATATAATGAATTCTCAATAAACAAACATATTTGGCAAACTCCTGATGGGTTGTTTTAGTTTTGCTTAATCTTAATGCAAGCTGAAGATACTGAGTGCAAATATTGAGATATCATTCCCTGCAGAAATGGATTTTGCTGTCAAAGACAAATAATTTCTATACCTTTACCAATTAAACCTGTACATCTAAAGTACTTATTCGTACCTGTTTATAAACAGAAGAGGAAGGGAAAGAATAAATGTATTTGACTGTTTCTAAAAGGAAATAGTGGACTGCAACAAGAATTTCATTTGTTCCCCAAGCCTGAAAGGAGATAAAGAATATGTTAGACTATGTTTCAGGTTGTGTTCTCAGTTTTAAAACGAACTTCAGAAACACAAAACAAAAGAGGAAAAATAAGATCTTGTATTTAAAACTTTTAAGACAAAAAAAATCATTCATCTACTCTTCTGCATTTTCATTTCTCTACCTCAGGACTGAACAAGGCAATAAAAGCATGTTTGCAGAGTAGCCCTTTGTAAAAAGCTTTCCAATGCAGTTATTACAATGCTTTTACAATCCCAGCAAGCCCCTGTGAATGTACCTGCTTTAATTCCGCTCTGTTTAGAAAGCAAATGGTAACGACCTACAAACCCTGAGGTAATCTTCCCTAAGACCTCTCATTCCCTCCCCTGCATTACTGTCACTAAGGATATTGAGCATTCCCATGCTTTCTGTTTATGAAACATATTTTCCACTCCGTTGGCTTCTGCACACATTTACCCTTTTTTTTTTCCTTTTTCCCCAGCTAATGTAAAGTGGTGCCCTCAGTTTGCTTCTAAGATACTGATATAACAGTTTGAAAGGGTCAGGATCAATAAAGGAAAGAGCAGTAAGTATGTTGACATTTTTTAGGCCTAGCAGACTTTGGTTTGGCTGAACCTATGCTTTCTCATGTTGTTTCCTGCAGGGCACTCTGTGTAATAATCATGCAGGGAGTGAATACATTTGCGTGCAAATGCAGAGGCGCTTATTGAACATCTCAGTTGAAGAGAGTTTGGGAAGGAGACAGCAGAGCACTGGACTGGGACTCAGCACACTTAGCTTCTATATGAAGCTGTTTGACTCAGCTTAGTGGCTCTGGGCAAATAATTTCTCTCTGGTTTATTTTGTGTGTGTCTGAAATTTATTGAAGGAAAATTCTGTGTGAGACTGATAACACATAACTTTTTTCCCCAAAGTATTCAGTCTTTCCTTCTTCTTCTACTTTTCCTCTCTGCTTAACTCTACTTTACCTCTGATAGTTTTTCTTTATAAACAAAACTAAGTCCCCATCCCCACCCCCAAAAAGAAAACCCTCCAGTTCTCCTTTGCTTTGGATGCAACTGTTATCGGAAACTCCATATAGCCAGCGATGCACAAACGCTACAGCAGTTACTGTGCCTCTTGTCTCCTTTTAGTCTAGGAACAAGTCAGGTGAGAGTGGAGTGATGTGCTCACAGGAAAAGGGGACACATAACACTATCACAGATACGGGAATAGTGGAGTCTCTCGGCCCATTTTCTTCTCCCAGTTAGAAAGGCTACCACTGCACCTCATAAATGTCCTCAGGTTTCACTATGGTGCTGAAGCACAAAGTACTTCCTTAGTAGTACTAATCTGTAGATTTTACCTTCCTTCATCTTGCTAAATTAGAATTTACAAACTTTTTTTGATCAACGGTTCCTGCTATCAGTGGCTCCATCCTTCAAATCTGGGAGGTTTTCTCTTTCCTCACAAGCAGTCAGGGAAGAAAAGCCTTCTTTTATCTGCCAGGTTGACTCCAAATCCTTCTCAGAACTTGCTGCTGAGCTGTCTCTTATCCATGACACATCAGGTCCCTACATGTTTGTAATATGCCGGTTGTACTTACGAAGCCTCTTTACTTTTTGTTCCCCTGCCTATGCTTAGTGATTTGTTGAGTCATCCAGCTCTGCACTGCCAGGATGACCAAATGCTACTCCATTCCTTTTCAGCTACTTAGGGCAACATGTACCTCATCTTGTCTAACTGAACTTCAGAACAATTTTAAAAGTGTTCTGTCCTTTGTTCTGCAAGAATACCTTTTATAACTCGAGATCTAATAGTTGTCAATGTTGATAATGCCTAGTCCCTTCTGAAACTGATGGATGATGCTAGGTAATAGCCTGTGGCTGAAAAACAATCAGGATGGAAAAGGCATTTGAGAGAGACATTCCTGATATGGTATGATTTAGGAGATGAACACAGGACAAGATGTGCTCTTCTTAGTTAGATTACTGTACTTCACAGAATGAGTCAGATTTGGACCTTCTAAAGGCCCAAAATGTTTGTTGTAAGACACTTATCTCTAACCTTCTTCTGGTGAGCTGCCTATAAATACAACTTAATTTCATTTGCAGAAGAAACCTGACAACAGCTTTGCTAAATAAAGACAAAAGGGATCCCAAAGCCTAAGTGTGTGAAGTGTTTGCTTTGGATGAGTACAGGGAGGCTGTTTTTTCAGCCACTGTGTGTTTACCTGACAGTTTTCTGATAAGCACTGTGATACCAAAACCCCACTTTGTGACAGTGCTAACACCATCTGCCAGGTGCTGATAGCTTGCTGAATAATGCTGTCATCAGCACTCAAGTGCTGATGGAAAGTTATTGCTTCAGCAACCACTACCGCTTTCATCTTCTGTCTAATTGGTTGCTGCCACTAAAAACTATCATTCCAAAAAAAAAAAAAAAAAGAAAATCACGGGTCATTTTTCTTTATCATGATGAATTATTTTTAGGCTACTTTGCAGTGCCACCGTTGTGTATTTATTGCTTTCTGCTTCCTGCCAATTTTACTTATCTACACTCTAGAGTGAACATTATTGCCTACCTATGATTGCTCTCAGTACCTGATTTGGTGACAAATACCCATAGAAAGTTTCACTAGACCTTGATATAGTGGATTACCTGTTAAGGGTAATCTGCTATAGACACAGTGGGCCAGTCTGCCTCATAAGGTAGGGTACCGTGCAATCATTTGCGTAATCTTTATTTGGTGTCAATTGCTACAGCTAAATTTGTACCAGCTGAAAACCAGGCCAGATAGTTTAAAGAAAATGTATACAGAAAATTTTGGAGGTATTTTAATCATCAAGAAATGACATTCAAATGCATTTACCTAAGTGTAAAGAAATACACTGTGCAGGCTGCACAGACGTGCACATCCCAGAAAGTTCACTGATGGTGGCTGAGAAAAAGACAGCCTTCATAGTTTTACACTGCAGCATTGAGCTACTAAAATAAATACATGTGAAGAACCTCAAGTGTTTAGAACGGCTGAGAACATAATGTAATATAACTTAAGCCAGAACCAGTTCTCGCTTGCGTCAGTATAAATGTGGACTAAAGCTATTTTGGCTTCAAAATGCTGTACTGGAGATTTTGGTTTGGCTTCCTATTTTTTGGCAGGATTTACCTTTCTTTTGCAGGATGTTCTGTCTTGCTTTAATGAAAGCTAGGATGTCAGCATCAGCCTGGCTGTCTCCAGTCAGAGGAATAGATGTACTTGAAATTGGTGGGGTCCTGAAATAAGAAAGTATACTTGTGGACCCAGCTGAGTAAGAAGGTTATTTTTCTATTCCATTATCTCCTCTCTTTTCAGCATGGAGGACATTGTTAGAGATGGCACAGTTCAGGGGAGAATCAGGCTCAGGACTTCTTAATGCTCTTATGTAGATTCTTAAGAGTAGCCAATATCTTTTTAGTTTGGTAGGGCTACATGCTTATCAGCTATAAAACCTCTCACAAAGGGTTAAAGATATTTTACTGCTGAGTCAAAGACTCACTGCCAAGCGGAAAAGCCTAATATAGTGAGTTTACCGAAGAAATGATGGATGTGACTATGCCATGTGTGTGTTTGCTTCAGGAAAGAAATGCTGCTATTTATTTGAACAGATCAATAGTATTTTTGCCTACTGCAAGGGAATTAAGTTTTCATACATACATAGAAGTAAACAATCACATGACATTCATCACATTTGCTGACAGACGCAACTCCTTTGTGCTGCTGAGTCTCCAGTCCCAGCTGAGATCTTGTACCTGTGCAATTAAATCACTGACTTACCTCTGCTTTTGATAGACACTCCGGTGGTATAAGATGATGTAGTACAATGAAGCTATTCTAATCAGCTAAGAAAGCTAAGAATTTGGCCCTGTGTCTTTAGCCTTGTTTAAAGATTAAGCGCTAATGGTGAAATGAGAAATATAGTGATAAAAATTACAATATGGAAGGACAAGTGGAACTGAAGGGAGAAACTTTTTTTTTACATATCCTACCTTTGTAATTATAGTTATTTCCACTGTTCCTTACTGACTATTACAGCAGAATGTAACTGTGCCTGACATAAACAGAAGTCTGATATCCCTGTCTTTGTGCTATTAATTAAGTCCTCAGTTGCTGAATTAGTGAACCAAAATGGAAAAAAAAATATAGAAGTTACTATGAACTTAATAATATATCTCTTTTTATGTAATTTACAAGGTGACCTCAGAACACCAGTAAAGGTCTATTCTCTTATTGATTTTCATTTGATTGGCAATAATATAAAAAATAAAAAATACACAATATATCTGAGAAGGTACTGTCTAAATTCCTTTTTAGCTTCTCTTTTTCTTCTGTTTTTCTTAAACACAAAGGCAATTTAAAACATTAGGTTTTGGGGGATGAAATTTTCCATGATTTTTTGCTGTTCTAGAAATTGATTGTTTTGGAAAATGAAAGAAAAAAACCCTTGTGATTTGTTCTTACTAATGCAGTAGGAAAAATAGTAACTTAACAATATTTTCCTAAGGGCCTTAATAGCCAGAACTGTTGAACACAGTAAGAATGTAACTTCTGGAAGTATACTGACTTGGCATGGTATTTTGGTGGGAGAAAAGAACATGGAAATGAGCACATAAGAAAAAATAGAGAAGCTGTCAAAAAAAAAAAAAGTAGTTTCTATTAACCTGCTAAGCTAATTTTCACAAAGCAGTACCTCTTTTGAGAAAACATGACATGTAACCTTTGCCAAGCCTGACACACCTGGGCTGCTGGTGCCATTTTATTTTACTAGAATAATTTGTAGGAGGGAGATTCAAAATATTTTAAGGACAAAATCACAAGAACGAAAAAAATCTGTGTGTAGTTCCTGCATTCTGCAATACTTACATACTCTGATCTCTCTTCCTTTCAAATGTTTTTACTTACTCTTTCAGAGTCCCTTTCTCTTGCTGAGAAGACATAGTCACGATGATTCATAAGCTCATGGGGAAAAAAGCCTCAGGCCAAACAAGAAACCACCTCTTTAATGCTGATAACGCAGCTACTTGGTGTAAAGCTATGAGATAGCTTTCGTGGTGGTTTGGAAGTTGGAGGAAAATCTGCAATTTCAGTTTTATTTTTGTTTTTCAAGGAGACTGTTGTTAAAGAGACTGATAGAGGGTTATCTAGGCATTATATTACTTACTGGTTTGCTTTTCCCTCTGAATAGCCCAGGTACGCTTCTTACCTTGTTTTTAAAGTAGGGTTATTAGAAGTGATTGAATTGTTTTTCCCAGCTGGATCTTCATTAGGGCTGACTCTTGTGGTCTCCGAAAAACTGGGATGGGAGCAGAAATGAAGGAAAGAATATAGCCCTCATGGAGGAAATATTAACACATGCTCAGTAACTACAAAGAAGCTGTTTTTCAAGACTTTTTTTATCTATACAAAGCACTTGTTGTTTACTGGAAGAGGATTTTCGGTTGAATCCATGTGATGATTAGGTTTACGTAGAGAATGCGGCTATGAAAGAATGACAAATAAGCTCATAAAGATTATGCTTTTAGTATTTGCCTTCTAAGCAGGGTTTGTAAAGCACTTTGAAGTATCTGATGTACAGTTTGTAATGGTATATTTAGTTCCCAAACTGACTATTAGCCAAGTGAAGCCTTAGCTCATTTTCCATTCTTTCTTTAGTCAGGCAAAATTATTAGTGAAGTCAGTGGGAGACTGGATAAAAGCTCAGTGAGGACTTTGGGATGTGGCTTGTTGATGATAGCCAAATATATTGCAAACAGCTGTTGTACATTCCTGTCTCTGCAGATATTGTTATCAAGGAACCTCTCCACTAGGAAGGCAGATTTCTGCCACGGGATGTCTAGGGACTCCCTCCTTTCCCCGGGGGTTGTGTATGCTGCCAGAACTGGTGCCAATCTTAGAGAGTGGAAACACTGAATTACTCAATTTTAGGATTTTTCCAGTAGATGGCAGGATTGGCAAGTTCTTGCTTTTCTAACTCTGCAGTAGTTTGTTCATTGTTGGCTGATGAATTGATATTTCTGGCAGAGAACTTGCAAAAGGAAAGAAATTTATTACTAAAATTTTACTGTATTACACTGTGCCAGGTTCAGTTTTGCAGAAGATACTGTGCCCAAGGGTATAAGTCATTTTCAAATGAACAGCTCCAGGTTTACTGAATGTTTCTCTTTAACTCCTCAAGTCCCATACCATTCACACCTGCCTAAATGGATTAAAATAACCTCAAGACTCAGCCTAATTCAACTAAAGCAATATCATATTTAATATTAATAATATTCCGTACTTTATTACGCCTACATTTTACAAGAGCTAGAAAGGATGTGAGATGTTATTACCTACTATGTTGTTTAACAATATCTGGGAACTTCACATCATAGTTCTGCTTTAGGATGTCCTGAACGTTTTTTCCATTGATTTGGCAGCTCTTAAAAACTAAGTGATTTAGGGTCTTAAATTCAATTTTCTAAAAGGACACTGTGTCTGTGCCTTGAGATACCTAGGCATCCATGTCATATAACCATCGTTTAATAAATCACTACACATCAACTGAACCATAGCAACCGTCCATGACTCTGTTCTTAACCTGCAACAAATGTAAGGTAATGTGACTTAATGAGATCCTTTTTCATTGCTTCCTTTTCACTGAAATAAGCTTCTTTTTGCTTTTTATTTGCTATGAACAGAATGTATAATTTTATAAATACTGTGAGTCAGTTGAAGTAATTTATTTTTAAGCTGCAGTAGTTTATAAGTTTGAACTACTTATTTCCATTTAATTTAAATGAAAGTTATTCTCCAAAGTTGTTAAATCCCCATTTTAAAGGGGACTTAGATCCAGATCCATTAAAAAAAACTAGACACTATAGGTGTGGCAGGGTTTGACCTCTAGGGATCTCACTTTCAAGTGGATTCCTGGACCCAGAACAATATGCCAAAACTTGCCTTAGAGTGCTCTGGGACAACGGGGCACCTGAGGAAGGTGATATTAAGAAAACCCTTAGACTGAGTGAGGTGATGCCCAGAATCAGGAAGTTAACATTACTGTGCTCAGAGATGGACCTTAAACTCCTACCCTCTGCCTGTGGGGTTACAGCCAGACATTTTTGTCTGTGGGATGCAAACTCTTCTCCTGCAAGTTAAGGAAATTGGTAAGGAAGCTTATAACTATTTTTTGTAATGACTCAAAGTGCGGCTTCCATATAAGAGGTTAACAATTAGAGTACTAATCTGACAAATGAGTCCCTCAGCTTGGCAGAACTCAAATCCATGTTTTACATATCCCAGAGATTTCTCTAATCCCTAGGCTAGAGGGATGGCCTGTATGGGGGTAATTTGCATCCTTCATACTGAAGCTCTGATAATGTTTCTATGGCATTGCAAGATACATTGAATCATAAGAGGATGAAAGAGTGTAATTTTGCTGTGCAGTGGTTCGTATGCTCAGATGCAACTTGCTCCTAGCCTGTTCTCAGAAGCCAGGACTCTTCTCTTTCACCTGAGTGTTAGATGCTGTTCCAGTGATGAGAAAAGATGAGAAATTTTGCTAGTGCTGCTCCAAATTTAATGGAAGGTCATTACGACAGCATGGGTGGAGGTAATGATCCCCCTCTCTGTGTGTTAAGCCTGCTGTTAAGGATGTTCGACAAAGCCAGACAAAACCATAGCTAACCTGATTTAGTGTGATGATAGTCCTTCTTCAAGCAAGAGGTTGGTCTAGAGATCTCTAGAGGTGCCTTCCAACTGATATTTCTGTAGTGTGTAAATAGGCACTCCTGGATCACAGTTTTGGATTTGGATGGACGTACAAGGCGTAGAAGTCCCGTCTCTTTGTCTGGCTCCTAAGATCTAACACTATTCAGGTTCTTGTGACAATGTATAATTCCCATTTTCATTCTGAATCTATCTGATTTTTTCTTGAGTTGAATTTAATAAGTCTCAAGGCACTGTTTCCTGACAGCTTCAGTAAAATTCCTGATTTTTCTGGAGATTAAAGATAGTCTGTCAACTTCATATGTCTCAGTTCTTTTTTTTAACCTAGTATCTGAAGTTTCACCCAGTGGGTAACCTGCTTTTTTGGGGGGGTCATCTGTTGGGGGTATATGTCTCAGTCAGGCATGGGGCAGCAGCTAGAGAGATGTAGAGAGTGTTGTGGCAGTGTCTCCCTTGCTGCAGGAACCCAAGGGCCAGAGACAACTGTCCCATGAACTGACCAGCTCCATCAAGCACATAGGGTAGAGGAGCTGGAGAGATGATGGGTGTCATGGTGTGAATGCTTGATTCGCCAGCTGAAAAAAAGTGGAAGATCAGGTAGATTAAAACGGAAAGCATAAAATTTGAAGGTGTGCAACCTCTGCAATGTTAAAAAAACCTCAGCTGCAGTTCTCCAGTTATCTGAGCCTTGGACGTGGTGGGAACAGATGTTCTGTGTAAAGGCAGGCAAGATTCAAGCTGCTCAAAATCTAAGCATTTTAGTGTTTGGTTACAAAATCAAATTTGGCCTAACTTGCAAATTCATAGATAAATTGTTCAAGTTAAATTGTTACCAACAGAATGTGAAAACCTTTGAAATGTCATTAATCAATGATGTTATTCCAAGATTATATTTTATCATCATGTAACACTGCAGAAAATTGGCAGGAATGAAAAATGATTATGACAGAAAATCCTGCAAAATATGTAAACGTTCCCTTTGTTTCGCATAGCATTAATACAGGGAGTAAATTTTGCAATCCAGGACAATAAATGTTAAATAATCTGATGCTCAAAGTCATCGGAGAACATGAAGAGTTATCTGAAAATATCCCCAAGCGAATCTAAAGTGACAGGAAGATTTTGAAGAAGAAGCTGGAGAGCCAAGGAGTCTGAGATTGAACATACTGTGGGGCTTGCTGGAATAGGACAAATGAGATTCAGTAAAGGGAATGAGTGAGGTTAAGAAAGATCTGACTGAATTAAAAAGGAATGCATTCCTTCTGAGAGAAGGAAAAAAATCAAAAATTTTTTAGAAGATTTGAATAACTACCCAACACTTCCTTGATTCAAGGGGAATACAAGAACAGTTCAACAATAGTGAAATTAAATATTCAGTGAGAGAAGTAACTTGAACAGACAAAGATCTGATAAATTTCCTAAATGAAAGCCAATGTGGGAAAAGACTATACGAGGATGAACAAAACACTGCTTGAATTCTGAATTGGAGCAGACATGGAGTGCTGAGTCCGACATGCATTTTAAGACTTTTTGCAGACTTGACAGGAACCCATTAAGAGACATAAATATACATACAGTATGAGTTGCAGTTAGCACCACAGCTTTATGGTAGAGACAATATGGACAACTAGGGTATTCTCATTCAAGTTTGAGGGATTTTATTAGGTATTCCTTTTGAATAAAATAACTTCTTGATGATTATTTTAAGTTCCTCTTCCTTCCTCTTTTTACTGTGACTCTGGGATTGCTGATTAGACCCTTTTCTGTCTGAAATATAGAGATGGGTCATTCTTTCTCCACTTTGCACAGTTGTTCTACATTTTAAGTAATATGTTCAGATCAGATGAGATTTAATAATTCTGCAACCTTCATGTGAAAGACATATGCAAAGATAAATGTAGTCTGGAAACCTTCTGAATCTACTCAACAGGTTAATGAGCATAAGTCTGTAAGCCTGCACAATATACAAACTACTGGTTTCAGCTATTTTAAGTATATCAGACTTGGTAATGTGATTAACCTGTTCAAGAAATTACCCTTCTTATTCAGAAATGTTTATTCTCATGCCAAACCCACTGATAACACTTATGTCACCCTTTTCCCCACTTCAGCTCTGTGGTCACTGAAATCAATGTTTTGCTTCTTACTCTAGTGCGAGTAGGATCAAGCCAATGGCTTTCAAACCTTACTGACTAAGGCAGAAATGCTCACTGTTCAACTCTTTTATTAACACAGACTCATTTTGACACTTAACAATTCAGCCATTTTTTTTCAGTTGAAAAAGAGACATGTTTGGCCATGAATCAAGTGCCTTTTATATGAGTGTATCCTTCTTAAGCCTCAAAAGGATTACCAGCTTCCTTTCTCTGTTATTTTAGTTATAAATTGATTTAATATAAAATACAATTTGAGGCTATCACATTCCCTTCCCAAGGCTTAATTTTCTCTGGCAACATGACTAAGGTGTGTCAAACAATAACAATCCACATGAATCGTGCACTAGAAGGTGATCAAAAGATTTTGTTCAAACACATATATAAATCTCAAGAAAGATTATGGAATATACCTGTATCCTTTATATGCTGAGATAGATAATTTATTACTTCTAATCCTGCAGATTGTATTTATATCCATTCACACTCAGGAGTTTGTCTGAATGGTTTTACTGCGTACTTACTCTGTCAACAGCAGTCTTAGATTTCTGACATGCAGCCCACTAAGTTTTAGATCTTATATCTATTGAACACACCTGTGAATTGAATTCCATCTTGAAAATAGGTTTTATTTACACCACATTATATCAAATATAATTTATGTCAGTTTCTACTTTTGTGACCAGTTATCCTGCCGGGTGAAGATAGCAGTATCATTTCAGAGAAAGAGATTGTTGATTTCTAGGTGAGTCAGAAACAAAGAGCCATTTGTGTCTCCGGACTATGTAACCAAGAGAAGCAATTATAGCCTGGACTCATCCTACACAATCATGGGAACTGGTAAGTAAAGTTCCTGTGTCAACTGGGGTCAAGGAAATCCTTGGGAAATAGATATTTTACTGTTTTATACTCTTAAAGCCTGTGAAATTGGAACCGTCTACTCTAAAATGTTACTGCCTCAAGTAGGGGGAAAAGTAAATTTTCTTGCACAGTGGGATGCTAAGCCTGCAGCTCCTGCCTCACAAAAAGCAGAAATAGTGTTTCTACTTCCATATACATCACGCTGGAAATGTACCTGTGTAAACTATGTTTAAACAGCCTAACATAAAATAAGATCAACTTTCTGGAACTATAAGGAGGAAAGAGTAGTTAACTTCAAAAGATCATTGCAAGAATATTGATAGAGATGGGAAAACAAAACCATATTCATCCTGACTCCCTCTCTACAATTTAAGTTCAAGAAGATGAATATTCTGGGTCTGTGATACGTATGCAAGGATCATCCAGTCAATCTCAGTCAACGTCTATTATTTAGACACAGAGAAACTGTTCATTATAAAGAACGTGATTTTTCACAAGAGACCATGTGGGGCAGTACAGGACTCTGAAGTAAGCTTGGCAGCTGAAAGCAGCCAGGCACCTTCCCCCATTCTCTTCAAAATGCTAGACACACTTTTCTGAGACCTGTCCTCCAGTAATAAACACAAACGGTAAAGGCATTTGAAAGAAAAGTTTAAAAGAAAATTGTAAAGAAACCAGTTATGCAATTTTGCTTCTGAGCTAGGGTGGGGGAAGGAGAAATTACCATTCCTGGAGACCAGTCTCCCATTGCACTGGAAAGTGCCTGGGCATTATCATATGTTCTCTTTAATTCTAGCTTAGACTGCAAAAGATATCACTCTCCTGAGCAATGCGTCAGCACACCAACTGGAAATTGTTGTTCCCAAGAACAACAGGGCAGAGAGGTTGTGCAAGAGGTCATCAGTTCAATTCACTGCAAAGTTAAAGAGAGTGACAGTCATGGATTGCTTGAGCTAATTTGGCTGACTTTGTGCTAAGTTAGACCAAAAATGCTCTCATGTTCTGTTCCATCAGCTTTTCTGTGGGACAAGTAGCCTTCAGCCTAAAACCAGAAATGAACAGCTCAAATTAGGCCTAAAACCTGCCAGCCATTTGCAAAGCAAATAGTGGTTAAGACTTAAGAGAACGCAGAATAAGAATTGAAGCAAAGTAGAGAAGACTGGAGTTGGTTTTCATCAGTTTGAGACATCTGAAAATGCCTTCTTAGACAACTTTAGAGGATTATGTGTTTCATTCTCTGCACTGATTACGGAGCATTTACTATAGATACACGAAAGTTTACCATAAAGATTAGAATATATTTTATAATTTTAAGAAAATCCAGTATTCATTATTTAATGGTATGTAGGATATATTATGTTTGCTGCAAAGCAGGAAACATCATTTATGCAGGGTATTGTTATTAAATTGTAGGTGAATCCACTCATCAGGGAAAGATTAACCATATAATGAGAAGGGGGGAGAGAGAGAGGGAGAAAAAGAGAGCAAGAGAGAGGTGGGGAGGGAGAGAGGAAGAGGAAAAGAGAGAGAACGCCTCCATTTATTGTCAATGAGTATGGAGACCTACACATTCAGATATGTGTTTTCCTGCACTCTACTCTGCTTGAAGGCTATGAAAGATCTATTACTGCAAATTTAAATTAGAGGTTTTGAAATAAGAAGTGACTGATGATGAAACAACCAAGATGACTACATTTTTCTACTCTAGAGAATGCACCAGTGTTTTACAATATCAAATGCAATATCATTGTGGAATAATATGCTGCATAAATGTAGCACCAGAACATTTTTCAACAACAAATCCATCTAGGCTATATATTAAATCATTTTTTAATCTTTTTTTGGTTTGCAGCCCCCTGAATACATTCCAAAGGAGATATACTCTCCTCATATAGCAAAATTAACTGATAACTTTTGCTTTTCTTAGCTTGCTTTTCTTAGCTATCTGACATAGCGTCTCTAGTGACAGGTTTCCAGGGTCCCAAGACCAACAAGTCAAAAGAACTAGTTACAATAAGCTACCTTCAATATGATTGCAAAATAACTGAATGATAAAAATTCATTTTCTACACAGTCATTTCTCTTGTAACTGGAAATGCAGTGTTTGAGTGTGATATTTGCAAAAGCATTCCGGTGAACTGCACTTCTACTAAAACTGCATTTTCTTACAAGTAAGTAAGGAAGAGAAAAATGACCAATTTACCTGTTAGTTGATAGATGTTGCGAGGATTTGATAAACCGGGGATAAACAGTCACGGTATTTGGTGAGCTAACCATCTCTGGGTTTTCTTGCTGGGTTTAGATTGAAAAAGAAAATTATGTAGGATGGGATTTTTTTAGAGTGCTTAATACTGGCCTACAGGTCTCAGCAATAACAAGGTAGGCAATGACTCATTCAGAAAACACAGCCTGAATCACACAGTATTTTCTTCACTTGGACAAACACTTCTGAACAAAGAGAAAAGTGTTTAGGATTGGTTCAAGTATTTTTAAGCTCAAGTTACAGGTTTTTAATATGTAACAGCATGTGTTCGCCGATTTGAGTTTCTTAGGGAGCTCAGATGTATAGATAGGTCAGATCCAAGAAATCAATCCCAATTATTTTTTCCAGTTTTCTAATCTTCTACTGATGAATCATGAGAGGCCGAATCCAGGACCTCTCCTGTTAAGGGATAGAGAAAAATGTGCTCCAGTGGATTCAAGAATATTATTTGCAGTGCTTTGAAAAGCTTAAATATTTAGACAGGAGGGTGACTAAAACATTATCCTCTTTGCCACTAATATGGTTAGGGATTTTAACCTGAAAACTATTTTGCAATGATAACTTGAAGTTAAGCTAGTTAGGTGGCACTTTATGGATAACTAAAAGTTCCTCGTGTTAAGTTCCGTATTTACTTTAGGCTGTTTTCTTAAAAACACAGTTTAAATTTATACTCATAAGAATTAAACAAAATACTGGCTAAACCCTTCTTTGTTTATAACAACTTTTCCCCAAGGAATAAATCTCTTCTAGTTAACAATAAATTATATGACATGTACTGCACTCAGCACTCCTTTTCATTAGGCTGATGTGCATTTCACGGCAGTGCTTTGCTGTGAGATGCCACGTCACTACTTGGAAGACATTAAAAAGGTGTCAGAAGGGGAGCATAAGAAAGCTATGTTGTTGTTTCAGTTGATCCCCCTCCGGACCCTCTTGTACTGTCTCTTATGTTTGTGAAACTGTGTAGCTTTCAGACTGACTGTGTTATGAACTTCTAATACACTGTTTAAAATGACATCTCTTTACTTCATTTTTACACAAGTCATTAAGTTAGAGCACTCTGTTTCTGCTGGGTTCGTAAACAGGCAATGATGGCAGTGGTGGGCCTCAGCTAGAGAGTGAGGGGACACACACTCTGTGCTGAGAGCTGCTGACCCTCTGGGAGCTTAGGAAAGCTGAAAGGTTACTAGAGTCTTTGCAAACAAAGGAAGCTAAAAACCAATTATGTTTGCTGGGATTTGTCCATATTACAGCTATGACTGCAATCTTCTAATACACGTCATAAACCTGATGAAATCATAGTTTTGCTAGCAGTAAAAAAGATTATTTTTTCCAATCATCTCCTCTATTTGTTTTATGTTCCTTCAGAGTTTTCAGCATTTTGGGACTGTTCTTGGCTTTCAATCAAGTTGTTTGGGGGAATGTCAAAACCGAAAATAGAGCAGAAAGCAAGGACTTTGCTTCATTTGTGTTAGCTTCATACAAGCATAATTCACATTAGCTTTGTCTGATTTACATTGGCATAAGCACATGTGAATCAGGCCCCAAATCCCATCCTTCATACTCCTTTCTATCTAGTCAATTAACTGCTTCTTCAAGAAATGATTGAAGATGTTACATTTACAGGAAAATGGAAGAAATACAAAGTGATTTCATACCTGTAGATTTATTGACTCTTCGGACCACCAGACCTCAAAGTCTTTTTGCAGCTTCACCTTGACTTTTTCCATAAGAAGCTGCAGGTGCTCAATCTCTACCTTCAGCCCTTTCAAGCGATTGAACATTGTTTTATAACTAATATGAGAAGAAGAAAGTGTATTACAGATCTTCCAACACATATCTGAACAAAGCTTTATCCTACCTAGAACAATTACAGATTTAAACTACAAAAGACTGTATAATAATAATCAGAGATGCAGGGGACACAGACAGAATGGTGGTAGGAAGAGACATCTCATATTTTGTAAGAGCTTCACTGGACAGTAAGTACAAGAAACTTATCCCACAAAGCTTTTATTTCACTAAAGAAATTAGTGAAATTCAAGTGGGATCAATATTGATTAACAATTAAAATACAGGTTCAATCAAATATGTCAATTATTTCTTTGCTTTCTCAGCAGGTTACCATTAATAAACAACTGGTCGCCAGAGCCTGGATTCAGATAGGAGCTGAGACTGATTCCGCTTTCAGATGGAAGCTTCGTTAACGAGGCCTCTTGGCTAACATATAGGTAGAGATTTACCAGTAGTATGAAATAGCCAGAAGTTTCCTCACAGATTGCACATAACATAAATGCTAGCAAATTACTTAGAACTGATATCCTTGCATCTATTTTCTTTTATCCTCCTGGCTACAGTGACATTAGAGCAAGGATTGGTTAACCAGTGCATATTCTGCATCTTATTTACACTTTGTCAATCCTGTATAGCTTAAAGGCTTTCCTTAAGTCAAGGAAGGCAGGATATTTCTGAATCAACCAAAAAGGTTCACAATACATTTGGATTCAATCAACAAGTTTTTAACACTAATCTTCACGGAGGACATTAAGCTATTTTTATTTATTTTCAGCCATTAGCCCAAGCATAAATTTTCCCCACTCATGTACTGTGGCATCTTACAGACAAACCAACAGCATATACACAAATTTAAAAACTATTAGTGAACCACAAAACTGACATTTTAAAAATGTCAGAGCAAAGCCTGAGGGTAGCTGTGTGTACAGAATTGTAATTGGAATACACTATCAGTATAATTTATCTTCTGAAGGATGGCAGAAGTTTGAGGTGGAAGTAATACCGGTTTTTTTCTTCTTCAATTTGTGTTCGAAGTTTCTCTTCTACCGGATCAAGCGTATATAGCTCTTCAGAAGGACTGGAAATAGCTATAGGAGAAATTATCAGGTGTAAGCAATGACCATATGATGTCAAAAGAATCAACTTTTAATTAGAATAAAAACTATTTTTTAAGAGGTAGGTGATGAAACAGGGGTCATTAACAGTTTCTATCTTCTGGAAATGTTTCTTCAAATCCCTCATTTAGGCCTTACTTAGTATAAGAGACACTCAATAATTAGTGATTTGAATCCAGCTGCTTTTTTTTTTTTTTTTTTTTTCGGTAAAGACTGGAATATTCATTTTAGGTATGAATAAAAGTGAATTTGCCAGTCCATGTTAAAAGTTTGTCTTGGGCATAAAATCCTACCAAATGCATTCAACCTGACAGTTTTGGCTACAAAGACAAGACCAGAACAGCAAAGTTGTTGCGAAAAGAAGATACAACAGTAGCTGTGCTGGTGCCTGGAAATAGAGTAACAGAAAGAAGAGTAAAAGACAAATCCTGAAGGAGAAATTAAATTTGGTAAGCAATGAATTCAGACAGTTAGTATAAATAAAGAAAATGTCCTGAAACTACGTGAGAAATTTTTCAAGGTAAAGGAGAGCTGAGGAAATACCTTAGGAGTAGCCTGAGTTAACCTAAGAAAGCAGCTTAGGATTTCCCTATCCTATAACAGAGCTAGTTAGCATGCGGTACACAATATGCTTATTCTGAGAGATGGCAAAACAGTCTTTCCATCATGGGTTATATGTTCAGCAGTGAAAGGAAATGTGAAGTTACCTACTAGCATTACAACAGTTTCTGTTTCTAGGATGAATGAGAACAGTTTAAAGTTCCCAGGAAAACACATTTAACGTTTTTAACTGAAGAAAAATGAAAGAAACAAAAGATTTGCTGTACAATACAGGCAAGTTTCCATCCCAGCTATTATTTCTGCCAAGAAAGTAAATTTTGCATCAACCTGTCATGAGGCCTGAGGAGTGTACCCTCTCTTCAAGGAGAGGAATTGTGTCTGGAACAAGAGGGCAGTAATGACCCCTCTCTGCCTGTCAGCATGCCAGCTGAAACCGTTAATCTTTTGTTGTAGCACCCTGTAGCTTAATACAGATGAAGCTGAAAAGCATTTTATTTCATTTAGAGTACTTAGGCCAAGGTGGACAAAGCCCATGCGCGATTCTCATTTCATACATTGAAAGGCTTTGCTAGATGTGCAGATTACAAAAGAAGGATAGGGCGAAGACATTTGTGGTGGAGAGGGTACCCTCAAAAGATTAAAAAACAAACTGTTTGGAATGTTAAAGTGAACACGCAAGCCAGGAGGTGCAAACGTCATGGCAGAGGAGATGCTACAGCAGTGGCATTATATAACAAGTTATATCCAAACACAATGGATAATAAGAAGGCCACCATAATCATACCAGAACCTTTAAGGAAAGCAGTAAACCCTTCAATGATTACAGGGGATCAGGATTTTCTGATTTGTCAGATTTCATCCTCAGGAGAAGGCATAATGTGGGAAAGTGCAGAGCTACACGGGGAACTTGTGGGGAGACTCTCACAGAAGCTCCTGAGGCTTCATACTTGTTCTGACCTTCATGAATACGCAGCATCAGGCTTGAGAGGAATGTGCTCTTGTGGAACAAACTGAAACGTTTTAGGGAGTTACTGCCTCCCAAGTGAGCCATGCTCACAGACCATGTGAGCATCCTTAATGAGTTTCTGTGCAAAGCCAGCCAGACTTAGCTTGAGCTGCCTTCAGCAGTGGTTAAAGGGGATTCTCCTGAGCACACTGAAGTGCATTTGACCTATAGGCACAGTCTGTTATGGTGTCTGAGTTCAGGAGGTAGCAGCTCTAGCCCCTTATAATGAAGGGAAATAATACAGAGTGGAAGACAGTAACATCTTAAAATGGTAATGCTGTTTTGGAAGGGAGGACTTCCCTACATGAAAACATCACCAAATTCTGCTAGTCATTACAGAGGGGTGCGAGGCCATAATATTGCAGCTTTTCTTCCCTGACTTATTTGGACATCTAGTACTTGGAAAAAATATTTTTGCACTAGCTCTGAAAGGGCAGCCAAACTTAAGTAGAATTTTGTCACTTATATATAAAAACACCAAGAAAAATGTTTTTCTGCTGCTGATTACACGCTGCAGAAGGGATTATTTGGTTGCAAGTTACCTTCAGAAATAATAATAAAGCCTTTTATATGAGACGAATACTTCTATCACACAAAGGCCCCAGCATCCTCAACCCTGAATACAGCTACATCCATTATCTCTCGCAATATGCTGGTGATGAAAACAAGAAACACTGCTGTGGGCAAGGTGAGCAGCACAAAGTTTTGTACATGTACAGAATGGAAAGAGATGAGTACACTGCAAGGCCCCGTAAGGGCCCCAGCAGCAAAAATAGCATTGGATATTTCATCAGGCAAACAGCTAAAACTTAGACATCCATCACTGTGTTCCAGTCACAAAAGCAGAAGAGATCTGATCACAGTGTCAGGTGAAGTCCAGTGGTAAGTCAAGTCCAGGACATGCCTACTTGGGCACTGCTTTGTAAGTTCTCTGGTCTCTTTTCCCATGCGGTTGCAGTCTCCATTTCAGCTTTTTGTCATGCCTGCTCATTGCAACAATGTGCTTTTGAACTGAATAACATTCTACTCTAAAGACTAGACATTTTTAAATCTGCCTACTGTAATATATACAGATGAACACATGGCTCTTTCCTGATATTCCAAGCAAAAGAGATCTATGGTCTGGTAGAGTGTATTTCAACCCTTTTGTTTGCTGCTGCTTCTGCCTTCTCATTCCCTGCTACGTTTTTTCTCCCCTCTCCCCTTTACCTTTCCTGAATCCCTGCAGTGGCCTCTTTCTGCCCCTGGGCTCCTGCTGCTGCTGCCTCACACCCCTCTCCTCCCGTCAGCCCAGGCAATTTCAGCTATCGCTGAAGCTAGGAAGCTAAGGCAGAGGTTACTGGCTCATTGTATCTCATGTCTAGTGTTAGCATTCTTCAGTACGCAGGCTCAGTTTTTTTAAAATAACATGAGAGGGACAATTGAGTGAATAGACAGTAAAACATAGAAAGCATAATGTTTACTCACAAATCTAAGATAGATACCTGAGAAGAAATACTTTCTTTTTGCTACAGGTTTTTATTCCTCTAAATAGTTTCTTTTTATTGTATATACCTGCCTGCCCATGCAGAAACAGAAAATATTTACTAAAACATCAAATAATTTTATCTATGAATTAACCACATATATATGAAGTACATGTAAATTACGAAAAACTGAAAATTCATGACACCAACTTTTGCCCATATACATTAAAAAATTTGCAATACATTAAAAAGTGCAGAGGTGTTACTGCTGAAATATTAACTATCAGATACAATTTCTGCAACTGCACAGAAGAACACAAAGTGGTATCTGCTTTGTTCACTCAGGGTTGACTTTTAATTCATTGATTGACAGTTTGTCATATGAAACTTGATTGTACAGTCTAGGTCTATGCTTTTAGAGCATCAACTGAGATGAACCATTCAGCTGATGTGCAATTATCACATGCAATCCTGGTGCCCCAGTGACCCCTTCCGGGAAACAAATGCAGTTGGTGCAATTTGATCCTGGATAATGCAGACCCAGGTTTCAGGGGTGCAGGGGAGGTATGACATGCATGTTTAGGAAAACATTGCCTCTGTGTATACTAGGGGTTTCTGTTGGCATACCTCCATCCAATTCCATACAACAGAGTTATTTTAGCAGAAGTCAGCAATGTACTCATAAGGAGTATTAGTTCCTTTACATTAGCGTAACTGCACATACAGCTGAGCGGCAAAACTTATGAATCCTACGTTGTGAAGTCTTTTGTTAAGAGTACTGAGTCACACGATGTAAAGAAGAGATTTTGACAGTGCTACATTGGGTAGTGAAATAGCTAGCAACTTTTATATTTCTCTTCAGGCTAACTGTTTTTGTTTCATCTTCAGATACAACCCATTTGGTGAAGTGAGACAGAAGATACAATTGATACCAGCTGCCTGCTTAAAGAGGAAGGTGAGCTTTGCATGAGTTGACACTCAGTTCATATTATAAAGGTTTGTGGGTTTTGGGTTTTTTTTCATCAAGAAGATTGTAAGAGGCATTTTAAGACATAATGATTTTATTGTAATGTAAGGGCCAATTTTGGAGCACAGGAAGTAGTAAATTTTACAACACATTCCACATGACCAAATCACATAGTACCAGAAAGAAATGATAGCACCTGCTAACTGGATCACTCTTTCAAAGCAGTATGGCAAGCACGGATGAAAAACACTATTTTTAGCATGAGATACCAAGTGTTATCACCATAGTTTACTGCAAGCTGGCAACGACTTGAAATACTCTGGCAGATTCTTGTCTACAGTCAGAAAATTTTGCAAGAAACTCTCTGTGACCCTGAACTTTATACTCTCTGGGGTGCTCATATATTTCTCGACCTGAGTGTATCCTAGAAGTCAAACTCCTAGGGATTTATTGTCTTGTGCCTCAAATAACATTGTGCCCTGCCTTCCAGCTGTACTTTTGCAGTCAAAGATTTTAATTTTTTTCACTGCATAGTCTTGTGTTTATCTGCTTAAATTTACAGTCACTTGAAGTAACCAAATTTAGAATTGACTTCAGTATCCAGTTAATATTTTTAATGCTTTATTTATCAGCTTTGCAGCTTTTGGCAAACTCAGGCTTTAGTGCTTTCAGACTGGAGCATATGCTGTCATTTGGGTTTTTTAAAAAGAACTACCCATCCATTGTTTTTCAGGGTCAGCTTACAAGTAATTCTCCCTTTCTTCGTTCTTATTCCTCCCCTGGGCCATGTCAACCTATGTTTGTCACCGGGCACCACATATGTGCCTTATAAAAAAGCAAAGATGGGTATGCACAATGAAACTCAGGAGAAGATGAAAATACCCTAATGTCTGGAAGTGTTTATATTGTGGATTTTAAAGCAATTTACCCCTTATCCTAGTGGAATAGATTTTTTAAAATTTCAGCCAGTTGGTCATGAGCATACATTGAAACAGTCTGTCTTATTTTCAGCACTTTACAAGTTTGTGCATGTGTGGGGGATTAAGGGCATGTGTATTTTGTTGATTTTTATTTTTATTTTAATCACTGAATTTAGTAAAAGGGTCCATCAACATGCTGCTTTTCTTTGTATCATTGTATTGTTTATCGTTTTGCTGGCTTAATATTGGCTCACACTAACTGACTTCCAATGCACACCTGGAAAGTGGAGCTATTTCTTCCAGTCTCTGTGAGCTGTTTTGGCTAAATACAGACTCACACTTCAATTCCCTCAAGTTTCTTCTTTGAAACTAGTCATCCATGTATTTGCTCCTGAAAATACATGGCATATGAAACAGAAGGCGTTGCCTTCATGTCAGCTGCAGTCAAGCCATAAAAGTTTCTGAAACCATTGTGGCTAAAAGTTCTCTGTTGGTTTCCAAATATACAAGTACAATATACTGAAAAAAAACCCCAAAACCAAAAAAGCAGCTTCAAGTTTAATATGTTCCATACATGCCACTTGATCTAGTGGAATAGTAATATAGCTGGGTCTTAGTCAGAAAACCCCTACTAACTCAAATTCTTGCCTACGCTTAATAAATGCATTTTATCATTTGATTACATGAGATTATTGTTGCATCATTTATCTTGTTCATAACATTAGATAAAACCATACCTGATATTTGAATGATCTTTCTCTGCCTCCCAAGGAGGCGTGTGGTTTGACATCCATAAGTTTTGAGGCTTTGTTAGCATTCATTTCTACAATATCCAAGAGCTTTCATGGGAAAAAAAAGTCTCTTTGCTAAGTTTTGTCATGCTCTTCTTGAAAGAAAAGGATGGAAAACACTTCTGAAGTTGGTAGCTTACCATGAAGCCCAGCCATTAGGAATACACTGCCACCAATGCGCAGACCGCAGTTGCAATAAGACAGCACCATAACTTTTGTAAAGCAATGCCCAGTCAAGATAAGAACTTGACTGAGAATAATATAGCACAACCTTACTGAGAATAAGAACTATCTAAGGGTGCTAAAGGTGCAGTCACACTGAGTGTCACAGAGCATAGAAGAGATACTGAAGCTTAGTGAATCCATATTTCTTGCTGGGGATTCTCAGATAAGCAGATGTACAGTTCTCAGTTCGGAGAAGTGCCAGCCTTACTGTGCATAAGTAATATACATAGGCATGCACAGTAAATCCTGGACTTGCAGGTCACATTTAGGAATGCAATGCGCATAGCAACTGTGGGATCAGTTCAATAGGTCTAATGTTTCTAAAAATGATGGGTGTTTTACCTGCATTCCGCATGGAACTCTGGCTGTGGTTGTCAGTACAAACACTCATGACAATGCACAAAAGCATTTATTTTGGACTGTACATTGAATTTATAGCAGTGTCATTTGAAAGAATATTAAGGAAAAATAAGCATACATGTTTTATACCTAACTGCCTCTGTTTCAGCTGTGTGTGGGTATAGATGAGTCATGCAACTGTCGTGTCACTTCAGGTTAGACAATAAAAGAGATTTTGACCTTGATTCAAGAGGTGAATGCTAACCAAACAAATGTATATGGTAGTATCAGCCTGAACAATTTTGATCTTTCTGCTACAAGGTATTAGAAAAAGACCTTTCATTTGCAAGAGAGAAGTAGAGGAGATGGAAAACAGAAAGGAAAAATACACCATTGTTGATGAAATCAATATATTATGAGCATGGGTTGCACTGTACAATGTTTAGTTTAATCCTTGCCCTAAATAAGACAAAAAGTGTTGAGCCTAAAGCACCTCTATCACGAACCTGATTTTTCTTCTGCGCAAATAGCAGAGAATATGTGCTAAGTCCCCACCTCAGTTAAGTGTACAATAAAGACCAAAGTATGACAGAAGTTTTGTTTCCACTCTCCCAGCTGGCTACTCCATTTGCCCTCTAAAAGAGTTTCTTGAATGCTTTTCTAAATGTTGGTATGATGTATGAGTTTTCCAGAAAATTTCTGAAGCCACAACCATAGGATTTCATGTCAGCAGGAATGTTATTCTTTAAGAAGATTCGTTTTGATGTTGTTCAGTGTTCTGGCACATGTGCTAGATCAGGGCCATATACAACTTGGGCAGCTGTGGGGACCAGATTATGTTTTTGGGACCCTCTGTCCCTGCTGGTCACACTCATATCCCACGTTGAGTGCCACACTTTTGCTGGTGTTCCCATGCACATACCCATCGGCTGCAGCTGCAGAACAGCTAGGCTGTCTGTGCTGGGCTACCAGGTCAAGAAGGTTCAAGAAGTATACATGTATTTAGGCATTTCTCATAACTCAGACAGCTCTTTCCTGTGACCTGTGAAGGAAAGGACATTGAGCTTGATGTTCTGGTAGCTGCTGGCTGAATTACACTGTAGTGTATACTGAGAAGAGACAATCCTGACATATCCAGAAACAATTACAACTTATCCACAAGATTCTTATCTGGAGAAGTATATCCAATCTCTGCACTTTTGTGGGATACTAATAGTAACTACTTGTTCTAAGTTATTATTTTCTTTGATCTTAAACATGCAAAAATTTTTGAGCAAAGAAGTATTGAACTAATTTCTTTTAGCCATTTCAGCAAAACGTAAAATGGAAGAAGTTTTTCACCAGATTTGCAGCTTGTTCTGAAACACTGGATACCACATTAGCCATGCTATTTCTCATTCACTCCTTGTCCTGTGCTTTGCATGATCAAATGGAAATTGCTATTCTAGGTCTGACCTTTACCTTGAAAAAATCAAAGCAAATACAGATGTGAAAGAGCTCGGTTTGTTGTTTACGGTTCATTAGATTACAGAACTTTTGTTTGTTACAAAGAGCTCTCACTGAGGAAACCTTGACTGATACAGAATTAGTCAAGCTGCCCAACACACCCACTGGACATGGCCAGACGAAAGAAGTTTGCAGCACCTTAAACTGTAAGTTACTCTTAGTTATCCCACCAGCTTCATAGAGCCAGTAGAGATAAGCTACTCTGAGACATAGTGAAGCTAAAGCAAACAAGCTTAAGCCTAGAATCAGTAGACCGTGCATAAAACCAGATTTATTTTTTGCTCATTCCACCTCAAGCCCTGTCTTAGAATTACAGAATCACTCTGGTTAGAAGGGACCTTAGAAGGCTGCGTGGTCCAACCTGCTGCTCAAAGTTGGGTGAAAACTGAATCAGACTAGGTTGTCCAGACATGTCGTGAAAAACTCCAAGGACAGAGATCCTGCAAACTTCTCTGAGGACCTCTTTCAATGTGTAACTATCCTCATAGCATCTTTTTCCTAATACCTTAATTTTAGTAGACCAAATTAGAGAATTGAGAGCTTCATCTCCAGATTCTGTCCTGCTTACTTACTAGTCACGAGAAGGAGTCTCTAAATAATAATGTAATTCACACTGAACTTTTCAGTATTTCAGAAGAAATACTTACTGCAAGAAAGCTTACAGAGACTGCAAGCTGTTCCAACAACAGTGAAATGCTAAAGTCAGTGTCAGTAAAACAGAACTGGATAGCTGTGCTACAAGTTCATGACTCCTAAAAAAAAAAATCACTTGATCCAAAGATGTCTTTGCTCTTTTTTGAGATCTGATAAGCTGAAGTGGAATGGGTCACATGGGAAGCTTAATAGGAACACACAAGTAATCTCAGAATTTTCTGATTTTTGAGAACATTTTTGCAAAGATTTCCAGTAAAGATGCAGTTCTTGAAGACACAATGAAAGAGAAAACTCATGGCTGCCTCTATAATTTAGCATTGCATCTAGTAAAACCTGCTAAAAAGAGTAAAAGAAAAAACACAGCAACAGATAAAACTACGAAACACCCTAGAAAGACTGAAGAGAAACTTATGGAAAGAAAAGTCTGTGTGGGCTTGAGGCCTGAAGGGACAGGTTTAAGAAGTGTCTTCTTATTACAATACAATCCTACAGTTTTAAACTTCATTCCTACATAATACTGGGAAAACCCCAAAACATATTACCTAAGAAGAAACCTCAAGTACTGCCGCAAGGGAATCATTGCTACTTGTCTAGCTGCTGCTTCAAATCCATGGTTCTTTTTCCCGATTCTAATCATCTTTACAGAAGAACTTGGTACATACAAAAATACAAAAGCTCTTCAAGAGCTCAGAGTTTTAGCCATATACTGTGTGGACTTGAAGGACAAAATAGCATGTGAAACCAGCAGAGTAAGGCTGTTATGGTGTGTAACTTCACAGTTACCGCAGGCTAAAGTCTATGCTTTTTTCCTCCAAGACAAATCTGGAATAACTACAATGACTTAAATACACTGCAGTAACAAGAAGCTATAAAGATCCTCTAATCTACTTATCCTATATAATTATTTATATATGTTTTCAAAATTAATTGTCCATCAGTATTTCAAGCATTTGCTTAAAAGCTGATTTGGTAAATATTTCTAAAAACACTTCATATGTTACAATAATTGCACAAAGCAAATTTAAAAGTATCTTTATCTTTGTCAGAGTAAAACTCTTATTTAAAAAAAGGCAGAGAGGCACTGGTTTCTGAATTTTCAGCCAGTTTTGCTACGGATATCTTTGTCTTAGCAATAATGAAAAATCATCATCCTTTTTATAAAGCACAATCTTACCAGCTTTCTGTCAGTCTCAGAATTCCAAAAACTAAACCTTAATGCAAAGCATTTCTGACTTTTTTCTTTTGAAATAGAAAGACTGAAGAAATGAAACCCATCACTAAAAACAGTGGCCTTGATACCACTAGAGGTCACCCTAGGAATAAAATCAGTGCACTGCATGCACAAGAGCAGCGAACTTTACAAAAACGCCGCTGTTGCTTGAGACCTCAAGCACAAATATATAGAAGAACATAACACACAGAAACATTGTGCATATCAAAATTGTGAATTTCTATGAGAAATCTTTCGCTTATTCTGAGGCCATTGCAAACTGACTACACTGCTCTTTTTTTTTTTTTTTTTTTGCTAAAAGTAGCATATTTTACAGACTGGAAATACATGAACCCACCTACATGGTTTTAGAGGAAGCCTCTTTGGATGCCTAGAAGCACTGGGGACAAGTTGCTTTATCTCTTGTAAAAAAAAAAAAAATCTTAAAATTCTGGACTTCAAACATTATTTCTCTAAAGTGCTTTATTTAGCTCATACATAAGATATCATTTTTCAGCACCAGGAATGATGGTCTTAAAACAGGCCATCTATTATTCTCCATGGACCGTGTTGGATTTGTGTGGGAAAACACAGACTGCCACTTTCCTCAGCTTCCGCCATTTTGTGATTGAAAACACTTGTGTCTCTTCATTTCATGGCATTAGTACAGATCAAGACTCTGCCACTTCATATGAACAAAGTTAAAAGGCATCTCAGTTACAAGATGTAAAGCAGCGAAAGAAACTGAGCTCATTTTATTTAAATATGGATTTATTTAAATAAAAGATTAACTCTGATGTAAACCAGCAGTTTGGAAGTGCTATGTGCTTTCCATTCACACAGATCACAGCAGATAAGTTCAAGACAGTTATTAACTATTAGCCTAATTAATGTTATATATGTCTGTAGGATGCTGCTATGGTTGCCGAGAGAACTATTACACACTTCCTAAACATACCTTATATCCTCACCAGATAAAAAACATGGTGGCCCAGCCTTTCTAGTGGCATGGGCTGTATTGAAAGTGTTCAAGGTCAGGTTGGACAGGGTTTTCAGCAACCTGATCTAGCGAAAGAAGTCCCTGCACATGGCAGGCGTGTTGGACTAAATGATCTTTAAAGGTCCCTTCCAACCCAAACCATTCTGTGATTCTATGATATCTCACTCTGGACAAGTGGGAGCTGCAGTTCCCAGTTCTGCCTCTCCAGATATGCAGAAATGCGTCAGACAACATATTTGCATCCCATCAGGTATAGGATATATGGTAGTGGCAGCTTCTCGGAGCACCACAAACTAGTGGTGGTGCTATTGGAGGAATAGTTTCTTTGAAATTCTTTCCTAGCACTGGCTGGATCATTCCTGCAGTAGTACCCTGATGCATTATACAGCACTGTCTGTCCCTGCTTTATTCTGGTACTGATCACGCTGTTCTTTCACTTCTAATCAAGGAAAGGTGAGGAAGCACAATGAAACTCACTATAAAGAAACACAGCAGGGTAGGAACAAGGGCATAAAGTGATACTAGTATCTTTAGAACAGGTATGTAACTTTGAAAATGTAGGAAAAGATGACTTAGACAGAGCTATAGAGAGAACAAAGATAAGGAGAAAGCTCTCTGGTTTTGCTTAAAAAAAATGTGTGTTACAAATCCAAATATAAAAATAACAGATGCCAAAATCCTTGCTCTCAGGCATTTGCCTCTCTAAACCAAATGCTGGTCTGCATTTTTGGGGATTCAAATGTATCTGTTATTTCTGACTCACCTAGTCATTTTGTTTTTCGTGAGGAATGGGCTTTTTCAAAGGAAGTTTGCTCAAAAAAGAACTTGGGAACAGCTCTTTGAATAACAGCAGAAATATAAAATCTTATTTCTAAAAGCCAAGTTACGAAACCTGGGAAAACAAGGTTTTTTTTAATAAAATGTTGATAAAACCGGGCCTTAATGCTGAAATCCTTACAAAGGATGCAGATTCATTACAAAGACCTATATTTGCCATCTTTACCCATGTTAGATTGTACCTATTTTTTTTTTCTTTTCAAATAGCTCTACAGAGACAATGCAGTTGGACAGAAAGAGAGAGATTAATCTGGTCCCAACAATGGTCCCTAGAAGCAGAAAGGTTTTGCCATCCCTTGATGTTTTCAGGAGAATCCCAAAAGAACTGATAGGTTGCTACTAGCCCAGATTTCAAAACTTACATAAAAAGAGAAGAGAAGCTCATGGAGAACAAGATGAATAAGAAAAACACTTGAAATGGAAAGCTGCAAAACTGCATTTCAGCTGAACTGATAAAGTAACTGCAATTATCGATAACGAGGAGCATGCTGTGCTGAAGATGCTGCATCACTGGCCGCAGACTCTACCATTCACGTTAATTTAGAAAACATGTTTCATACTGCACATAATGAATGACTCCTCTGTGTATGAAGCATTGTCAGGATTTGTTTGAAGCTAACTGAACAGCCTGGGGGACTTGTAAACGTTTCTGCTGATATGGACAGATCAGCCAGGAGTATGTTCAAGGGTCCTCCCTAACTTCCAGAGCTGACCCAACAGAGGCCTCTACTCGAGATGTAGTTGAATAGGTGAAACTGTGTTAGTCTCAGTTCAGTTGCTTCTGTTATGGAAAGTTATTATACAAAACAAGCCTTTGCTAGCATGACTGCATCCCCATAGAAGTATCTTCCCATTACAATATGTCATATGATTTCCTATGTCATCAGGCAGGTCCAGCTTAGGATTCAGTCTTCCCCCAGTGCTGGTGAATATTATTACATAGCCTGATTGTCTGTTTGTAATCATGTTCTATCAATGCAAAATGGGAATAGGATAATGAAGAATCAGGTCCTGTATTTTACCAAAACGCTAGTTTAGAGCATCTTAAGATAATGCTTCATTGGAATCATATAAAATATGTATTTTCCTCCTACAACATTTCAAACCCCAGGGAAAGCTTTTGTTTCCACTCTTTTCTTCCATCTTTTCCACTCAGAAGCATGCTGGTGACCCAATGTTTTTGCTCTGTCAGTATTTCAATAGTGTGCACATTATTTCATTTTAAATAGTGCCTAAAAATGCAGTTAAGCATGTTATTCTGAAAGATCTTACTGAATAAAAGAAGTTATTTGCATAATAAGGTATTCTTACAATTAATAAAATGTAGGTCACACTGAGAGTGAATCCTTGCAATTTTACACAAAGTATTCAATGTTTCTCGTTGTGTACTGAAAAACATGGAGCACTCCCTTCCCTCCAATGAAACCTCCCATCTATTTGTGTCCTTTGTTAACTCCCAGCCCATGGTGTTTTAAAAGAGATAGCTAAGAACAATGGGCTAAGTAGTGGCATTTTCCTTCAATAAGAAAGCCACATCTTAAGCATAGCCATGAGGGAAACAGGTCTACACTGTTTAAAATCCAACTAGAATAGCTTCTTAAAGAGTTTTAACCATAAAATGCTTCAAGTTAAGAAAAAAAAAAAAAGGCAGCTGGAAGATGTTATCTTGGTTCCTAATTGAAACAATGGTGTGTTTTGTTTCATGTTGGGTTTTCAACAGACTTAATTAGACTTTTTACCATGCAGTTTTCATTTAAAGATATCTTGATGACATTCTGGTCATCAAGAAGATCCTGGGAGACTTGACACCTGTTAGTCCTTGGAAGAACATTCATCCAAAAAGGCAGGCAGGCAAATAAAACTCCCCAAATCATAGAATAAATATGAAGTCAAAATATCTAGAGTATTTAAAAGAATAATGAAGGGGAAAAAAAAAGTGGAAAATACTTTGTGCGGTCCAGACTTAGTGATGATAAGCAGATAGTAGTGCTCAAAACAAAAGCCAAAAACACATGGGTTGCCTGCTATATTGTGAAATACTAGTAGAATATTTACAATGTGAATGTAGAGCTGATAAAGTCACTACTATGTCATTTCCTAAGGACACGAAAAAATTATGCTTACCTATTTTATGAAAAGCAGCTTAGATAGTTATTGAAAACAGCATTTGCAACACAATTTTCTATATAGTAAGAGATCAGTATACAAGACCAGATGTTACCATGCAGATTGAAACATACAGTCAGAATACATCACTTCATTTTTTGAAACACTGAATAAGGAATCCTCATAAACAGCATTGCTATGATTCATTTTGATGTAACTTCTTCAAGTGGCATAAAATTAGTAAATAGACAGCATTAAAACCTGGAGTGAATTGAAGAAAGAATTCCATGTTATACTGAAGATATCACCTTTAGATTGAACTTCAGATACTAGAATAGAATAGAATAGAACAGAACGGAACAGAACAGAACAGTTCAGTTGGACAGGACCTACAACAATCATCTAGTCCAGCTGCCTGACCACTTCAGGGCTGACCAAGTTAAAGCATGTTGTTAAGGGCATTGTCCAAATCCTTCCTAAATGGCATCGACCACCTCTCTAGGAATCCTGTTCCAGTGTTTGACGACCTTCTTGGTAAAGAAATGTTTCCTAATATCAAGTCTGAACCTCCCCTGATGCAGCTTTGAACCATTCCCACGTGTCCTGTCACTGGATACCAGGGAGAAGAGATCAGCACCTCCTTCACTTCCCCTTCTCATACTGATCAAAATAAACTGAGTTTGACTCCTGGGCTTTATTGACATGGTCAGCATTAATTTTCAGTGCTGATTTTTAAATAAAAATAAAAAAGGATAAAGGTATAAAATAATAACATCATCAATAGAGCTTCTGGGAGTAAAGAAAGCCCCCAAATTTTCTGTCTCTTATTAAGAGACAAATATTGTTCACTGTGTTATGTATATACGTATATCTATATACATAGAAATAAAACCATCAACTGCAATCTGGTCTGAGTTAGCTCCATCTTTTCTGTGAAGAAGGTCCATGAAGGCACATTTTGGGATTCTTTTATGGATCTAGGTGAGGGGGGCTTAAACTGTTATTGCCCCAGCATTTTTCTGTCACATTTTAGCTGAAGTTACTGTCCCAAAAGTGGAATTCTCATACGAACACTCCTAGGCTGTTTCAGTACAAAGTCAGTGGAGTCAGCTTAAAGCATCTTAAACCAAATTTGGATGACTTTACACTTATGTGAACAACTTACATAGACACTTTTAGCTTCACAGCTGTGTCAACAGAAACTGCAAGAAATAACTTCTCAACTTCTATAACTAGATGCAAAAGAAATGACCTGTATATGCCTTCAGTCCATCTTGGAATGAGGAAAATTAAAAAGGATGTCAGACAGATTGTGGTAACATGGCTAGAAACTCAGTCTCAGGACAAATCAATGTCTGTTAATGGGAATTCAAATTAGAGTCATCAGAAAGCAAAAAAAAACCCTAAAAATGAGGAGAGCTTAGATGTCTCTGTTCTTGTTTTGGTCAGCCTGAAAAGAAAGCAAGCCAATACCAAACCCCCAAACCTATAAGACTTTTGCATTATTTTTCTCACCACCCATAAAATCAGATGCCTTTTGAGCCAAGTCTCTGACAAAGTTCACAGAGTCCATGTTCTTTATGGTATGGACTATTGTAGAAATATTGTGGCAAAAACTGTCAGAAAATACAACCTGCCCCACAAGCAGATTCAGCCCTGGGAGAGAGCTTGTTGCCCCTGTCGTATCCTATTGTATATGAAATGTTTTACTTTTACCTAGAGCTGCCCTCTGAATGTGCCTCTGGTTTATTTCTCCTTTCAGATGGTCTGTAAAAAACACAAAATGCAAACAGTTAGAATTCAAAATGTCAAAAATCAATGAAGTCATTGCTTATTTCCCACCATTTGAAAACCCCTGTGCTGCTGGCCAATTTAAGGGTTTTTTTTGTGATCCACAGGATAAGTAGTTTTCTGAGCTCTCTCCTTCTCGCTACCACAAGTAAACAAGTAGGCACAATTTGGCTCTACATATCCTCAGATTTAACTTTGTCCAGTAAGAAAGACTGAAAATGAAGCTATTTACTGTCAAGCACTTTCACAGGATAATGATCTCCTGCAGCTAGATACAAAAGAAGTCCAAGTGAGGCTAGAAGACATGCAGAATTCCAAGTATTTGTTCAAACAGACTTATAGGCGCTAGCGGTGGAAATGAGATATTAGGTCATCCAGTCCACCTCTTTGCCAGTGAAGAATCGGTTCCCTACAGTCCATTTTTTCCTGTTCATCCAGCTCAGTTTTAAATATCCCATGTGCTAGAGCTTTTGCAAGTTCTACTACTCAACAGAACTCACTATGTACATGTCATTGGTCTTTGATCGAAATTTTTCTTTAATTTCATTATCTCATTATTCCTAGTTAGGCTCCCATGCTCCATATAATTCACCTTTACCCTTCTTTTATTAATTTCCTCCTTGATCTATGACACTGTTCCAGTTCACCAATTATTTCAAACGATAATTAGATTACCACATGGGAAGCCATTATTCATAGATATTAATGGAACCAATAAAGGAAAAACATAACCTTAAATGTGCAATTTCAGCAGTATATGTGTTCTGAGGGAGGATGGGATTATGTCTTTCAAGTTTTCAAATTAAAACAATTTCTAAGCAGAGACTTTTTTATAATCTTTACTAAGCTACACATCTGGATACCAGGGAAAGAAAAAAAAATCTATGCCGGATTCACTTTTTTTTCCCCAGACCTGTGATTATGTATATTATATTAGCATGCATTCAGAATTAAAAATATCCTTTTGCTTACAAGTGAAGACTTACAGAGTAAGGTAATCAGAGCAAATTAAGTTGTTAAAAGCTGCCAAATGCTTAACTGGAGAATGAAAAACCATTTAAATTCACAGGTCATGAGAATTAGACTGTTGTGGTTTAACCCGGCAGGCAGCTAAATACCACACAAATGTTCACTCACTCCCCCCTGCAATGGGATGGGGAGAGAATCAGGAAAAAGGTAAAACTTGTGGGTTGAGATAAAGACACTTTAATAGGACAGAAAAGGAAGGGAATATAATAATAATGATAAAAGAATATTCAAAACAAGTGATGCACAATGCAATTGCTCACGACCCGCTAACCGATGCCCAGACAGTTCCCGAGCAGCGGCTGCGCCCCCCCCGGCCAACTCCTTGCACTTTTTTTTGTTCAGCATGACGTCATATGGTATGGAATATCCCTTTGGCCAGTTTGGGTCAGCTGTCCTGGCTGTGTCCCCTCTCAGCTTCTTGTGCACCTCCAGCCTCCTCACTGGCAGGGCAGTATGAGAAGCTGAAAAGTCCTTGACTTAGTGTAAGCACTGCTCAGGAACAACTAAACATCAGCGTGTTATCAACATTATTCTCATCCTGAATCCAAAATACAGCACTATACCAGCTACTAGGAAGAAAATTAACTCTATCCCAGCCAACACCAACTGTTCTATGAGCACCAAAGAACCATGAAAAATTAAACTTCTTTGGGAATTATAAGAATAATTGTTAAGTATTTAGTAGCATTGTAGAATAGGTATTATATATAATACATTGCAGTATAACAGCCAAATTATGTTGTTTTGAATGTTTTTAGAAAACAAACCAAACCAAAACAAAACACGCTGCCTACTCTTGTCCATAAAACAGATATTGCAGATTCCTATTTTTCTGCACAGGAAGTTTTATTCTTTTCAATTATTTCTATTTAAACCAATGAATTCTTCTGTACTTAAAGTTATCTGTAAAATTAAGAAAAGCCTTCAGCTACTGAGAAACAGGTTAACTGAAAGAACTAACATCACCTACCCCAGCTATACCAAATAAACCCTCCATCTCAGCTGTACTAACTCTCAACCAAAAAACCCATTCAGTTAAGTAAGCTCATGACTTCCATAACTATAGACAAAATCCCCTCAATTAATAATTTTTACCCAGAAAAGCCCAGTTAAATTATCAACACTTATGCTATTTGTGCTTTGAAAACTTTATATAGCAACCCAGTTGATGTCAATATTCAGTGAAATGTGATTAAATGTACCAGTTTTTTTCCTCAGATTGCTTTTTGCTATTCTGGATATTTATACCCTTATATTCTACCATAGTGTATCACACAGGGTGATGTTACTCACTCAATATTGAGCCATGAGACAGTTATGAAACAATTTGTAGTAAACTTGAGATTCATCTCAATGGATTACCATTAACTTAGGTGCCTCAGAAAGCCATCTATACATGTATCTTCATGTAAGAGCTCAGAAACTCCCTTTCTTAAGCACTGTGAGCTGCAAAAGGCAATGCCACTGTCATTTGAAAAAAATGGTTCTAGTAGTATGCTGTTCATCAAGAATCAACTGAAAATAAAGGTGACATACGAGTTCTCTATCCTGTCAATACATGTTTTTGGTAGCATTATTTCTCTTTCTTTAACCTTGCTAGAAACAGATCAGCAGCAATCAAAATGTTTTGCATAAATTTCTATCAAGTGGCAATGAGGTCAACAGAAAAACAGCAAGCCAAACAAGTCAATGAAAGTAACATCGAACAGATAGATTACAGCTTGCAGTCAATACAAATATGTGGAAATGGAAGAATATGGGCACTGTTTTTTAAAGGATTATAGCCAAGAGGCTTGACTTCCAATTACCTAGAATTTACTCTCAGTACAGCTGGGACAGAGAGCACAGAGGCTGCAGAAGCCCTACTTTCATTGCAAGCTTTGTTAGGCCACCCAGCAGTGTGGAACTGTCCCAAATGCACCTCCTTCCCTTCATTCTAGCCTTTGTACACTTCTGCTCCATCCATGACACGGACCATGATGTTGTAAGAAATCTCATCCTTCTTCTATTTGGCAGCTTTATGAAAGAATGAGAAGTTGGAACCAGACCACCTGTAATCAGAGGGGAACCAAAGAAAACTTCTCGTTCTGCTAGAAAAATAAAAATCCAGTCTTCTCATTCTTATAGCATAAGACACTTTTTTTTTTTTTGGTGAATAGAAATAGAAAGGTGACATTTATCCAATTCACATAGTCCAAACTGCTTTTTCAGGGCAGCAAAAACTGAACTTAATTTCACAGAAAACTTCCTGAGGAGAAATTGTAATTGTATTACGGGAAAAGTAGCCCAAACAGGAATTCTGGTTCAGAGGACATGATGGTATCATGAGGCACCTGACTATAATTCCATACCAAGACTTAGCCAGATATGATTTAATCTTTCAATTTGTCTTAATCCAATTTGAAATTTGACAGTTTATTTAGATTTCCTTTGGAAAAAAACCCTGGTTTTCATGTAGAAACTCTTATTTTTGACAAAACCTTAACATTTTCTGTACATGTTTTTGATTAAAGTAATCTTGTTCTGTTTTCACTACAAATACTTGTGGGGAAGAATGAATGTTTCTGACCTGCTCTACTTTTCTGCCTCTGAGAACTTCATCACCCCAATGCAAAGCTTGAAGTTCATAAGTGACAGAAGTAGGGGATGATTCCAGTACTGTTGCCTGCACAGGCCTTCCCATATAAACAAATGGAAGATTTCAGTCTTCAGCACTGCCAGTTCTACAACCTTCATAAACACAAATATTTACTCAAATATGAAGAATCACATTCTCATAAAAAAAACCCATGTTTTCTGATTCCAACAGTGTAAAGTTGTAGACAAGGTTAGTGCTTAAATGTGGTTTGCAAAAATTGAATTTAAGACTTGGCAAACATCTCTCAACATATGGCTAATTATGTTTTCTGAAGTTTCACCAAACTAGAAGCTAAAAATAGGTCTGCAGCTGATACCAAATAATTTTTTCCAGTGGAGTCATTCTTCATTTGGAGATAACAGTCCCAATAAAATGTCAAATGCTGCAACTCCACATGTTTTGGCAAAAAAGTAGTTTTGGGGAATTTAAGAATTCACTCAGCATGCAGCCAGCTGTCACTAAGGCTGTGATAAATCTGTTGGTTTTGGCCTGTGTTTCTGGACACATGTACCATCCTGAGGTATGGAAAAGAGATGAACTGGTAACACAAAACTTCAGCTTTGTGACAGGAGACAAAAGCAAGGATGGAAATGGAGAAGACAAAATTGAATAGAGAAGTCTAATTAAGTCTGTTGTAAAGCAGAGGAAAGTATCCTATATACTGACTAAATATGACAGAATCTGTAACTTTAATAGTATGGCTGGCCTTTAATTTCTTGTCTTTGTGTTCTTCCAGACTGTTTCAAGGAGCTGAAATTATTTTCCAATTTATTACAGACAATGAATGCCTTGACAATACTGCGTATGCTTCAGGGCAATACAAAAATAAGTATGTTACAATTAAAAATATTGATTTAAAAAAGTGTTTTCATTTTGTTTGAGTCCACATTACAGGTTTTAAAGCTTCTCTTATATTTTATCAGACCTTCCATATAATACTATTATAAGGTTTCAAAGACTGCTAGCTTAAAGGATAAAAATACTGGACGAGCTAAGAGTATACATACAACCTTGACTCCCTCCCTTTGAGAATATTTGTTGTTAGTGATGTGGATAGACCTTTAACTTGATGCAGGGTCTCTTCTGACTTAATAATGGACAGGCTGGAGGCTTTGTCAACAACTTCTCATCTCTTGTTATTTTTTAATACTTTGCTATTATTTTACATTTTCCAAGCCTATGTTAAGCTTAAGAAGTCATTCCACGCAGGAGATCCTGAAACCTTCACACCTCAACTAGGATGCTGTATCTCTTTCTTTCTCCATCTTTAAATAATTTTTGGTGTTACATAAAATATCTAGCAGAACATCCTGTTACGCATCCAGGGAACCTCTGATTCCTGGAACTCTCCAGGGCATTTTGGGTCCCAAATAATGCTGTATCATCTAAGTGTTAGATCTATCTTTTTTTTCTGCTTCTCACACCGCCCCACCAGCGAGCAGGCTGGGGGTGCACAAGAATTTGGGAGGGGACACAGCTGGGGCAGCTGACCTCAACTGACCAAAGGGATATTCCACACCATATGACATCATGCTCAGCATATAAAGCTGGGGGAAGAAGAAGAAGGAAGAGGGGGACACATTCGGAGTGATGGCGTTTGTCTTCCCAAGTAACGGTTACATGTGGTGGAGCCCTGCTTTCCTGGAGATGGCTGCACACCTGCCTGCCCATGGGAAGTGGTGAATGAATTCCTTGTTTTGCTTTGCTTGTGTGTGCAGTTTTTGCTTTACCTGTTAAACTGTCTTTATCTCAACCCACGAGTTTTCTCACTTTTACCCTTCCGATTCTCTCCCCCATCTGACTAGGGGGGAGTGAGCGAGCGGCTGTGTTGTGCTTAGTTGCCAGCTGGGGTTAAACCATGACAGGAAATATGCGGGATTGTTGTTTTTAATGCAATGCCCCTACATATGTAGTTGGGCCCAGCTATCACCCAACTATGAAGACCTACTCAAGATTCTGGATCTATTAATTTGATTCATAAAGTTGCATGGATCTGCTTGAGTCAGATAAGGAGTCCTGCTGAAGGAGCACAAATTAAAGCTGTATGCTCAGCAAATAATCACTGAGATAGGCTTTTAGAGACAGAGAGGAGGGTAATCACATAACTTCCATGAGCCTTGTAGAGATATATTTTTAACTGAGCTTGAGGTCAGAGTTGTAACAGCTTACAAAGGATTTCTGAAAGTAGGAGACATTGAATCCAAATGGAGATATTAGAATGGAGTAATTTCTCAAATGGAGAATATTCAAACAGAGAGATATTGGAAATATTACCAGATGTGTTAAATAATTTTGAAAATCTGGTGCTGAAACTGTATGAGAACACAACCTATGATAAAAAGTATCTGACAAGAAAAGTCGTGGAATAAAAAACCCGATTCTGTTCTAACTCAAAATCCTACAGCAGTAAGAGCAGACAACCTCTTCAGCCTTTCTCTGACCCAGAGAAATATCTGGGGCAAACTCTGACTCTTCTTTGCAACCTTTGTCCTTCTCCGATGGCAAAAACATGTCAACCGACTCTATTAGGACAATGTGTAGGGGCAAAGTAGTCTGCATTAGTAACCTGGCTCAACACTATTTCTGATGCAAATGCTCTATTTTCCGATACATGGTTGGCCAGATCCCCACGTAATCGGACAAGTCCTAACTTTCAGAAAGCCTTCGGAGGCATCAGGAAAGAAAAAACACTACTGCAGCACTCAGAGCCTCCTGACTATAACGTACACATTGTTCAAGGTATGAAATGCAGCTCTCATCAGCATTAAAAATATATTCATGACAATACTTGAGGTAGCATACTGTAAAGTATACTCTGCTGCAGCAGATTTCTGCCTTTTGTTCACTGAAGAAACATCTGCAGTGTTTTAAGATTTTACTGGCTCTCCTTTCTCCTTTCCCATCTCCCTTCCCTCCTTCCCAGGGTTTGCTGTCAAAGGTTACTGCTCCCACAGCAGAGCAGGTAGAAGCAAATGTCGCCTGCATTCTGGCTACTCCAGCACATTTCGGCATCTCAGCACAAGCATACCGGCAATTTAGGCTGTGACACTATCATCAAGTCAACTGGAATGTCTGAAATACTAGTAAACACTTTTTGCCAACTGTGCTGGGAAGAAAGGATTGGAGACAGTAACTGCCAGCAAAGAGGTGGGGCAGACCATTGGGAGCGAGGTAGCTGATAGTATTTAGTAGAACTCATCAGGAAACTCACCCAGGAAAGACGGCAGGTTCAGAATTGGAAGCACAATCCTGACTTCCACACCAAATCCATAGCTGCAAACCACAGTCTAAACTCAGCATATGAACAAGCACACTTGGAAATATACAATTTTCTCAACATACTCTCATTCACTCTCATTCTTTGAAGTTTAAATATCACATATTCAAATGCATACCTTTTACTATGATGTAGGATACTGCACATTTTGAGATTACTATTTAAAATACCTGACTGGGGCATGTTCCCTTCCTTGCCATACTCAGCTGAGACAATCACAGTTTTTATCGACACATTTAATACCTTCAAGCATGATCAAATTTACAGACAGAAAGCTTATGAGAAAGCAGTCTCTGTCACTCATTGCTATAGGATGACACTGTATTTGACTTCACTGATTACTCTTTGAGCTACTTTATATATAGTCCTCTAAACTCTGTCCCCATTTCTATGCACTTATTTCTAACCTCCATATTAAGTCTCCTCCCCATTTCCTACATGTTCTCATTAGTTCTGGCCAGATTACATCATACTTTTTTCTCTCACAAGTTGAATACTTACACTTTCTGATTGATGGGCATTCCTGTAACTGTTCATTGTTTGGCCTGCATTTCCGCAGCACCTTTTATCCCCCATTTTTTTTCTCATAGCCTTTCATACTTTCTGGTTGGTACAGAAAAAAATGCTTTGATAGGGCTATACAGCAAAACTGTATAGAAACTGAATTTATTTTTCTGATGACAGCATTCTGGACCTCTCTCCTCCTCTAAGTACAGACTGTCATTGGCTGCATAGGCCTTAATTGTTGAGGTGTTCCCCAAGGTCCCATTCATCTAAATGAGGGAAATGCTAGCATGTACCACAGCTCCCATTCACCCAAGGGCACAGGATTCCTTTCCATAGAAAGCAGAGTATGGGAAGTAGCTAGTGCACATAAATTCCTAACAGTCCACATACACAATACTGGGATATCTAGGACAACCAACAGAAAGCACTAAGGGCTCTGGACTGCAGTTCATCTCCTTGAAACTGGAACTCAGAACCTGGATGCTTTCTGAATTTAGAAACGAATGCTCAGACCTTTATTCTATCATCCCAAGGTTGGCTGTCACTACCCAGCTGGGCTTTTTTTAAGTTGAATTCAATGCTGCCCAGGCAGTTTTAGCCAAGCATGGATGTTTAGCAGCAAGCACACTCCAAGAGACTTCAGCAGAAGGACGCATCATTTCTGGATTCTCAATGAGTAGGAGATAGGCAGCTCAGTCCATAAAGTAATGCTTTCGTATGCACTAGCAAAGGCAGTTTGTTGTATTTCAGGAATTAAAGCAAATAGGTTTTTTTTTTTCCTAGATAGCTCTCCTTAATTTACGTGCCTAAATTTCACTTAAGCTATACCTTAGATGCCAGAGTGTTATTTTAGGTGTTGTCCAAAGTTAACAAATATTCTGTGTATCTATCTTCTTTTAATATGCTGGAAAAGAGACAGAAATGATGCACATCTGGAAACTGTTGCTCTGTTGTTTATCACATCTATTTGTTCATGAATTAAATATTAAGCTGGCCCAAAAAGCATGGCTGAAAAGCAACGCCATATGGATAAGGAATCATAATCTGTGAATTTAGTACTCTGGGTGCTCATATGACTAAATGCAGCTTATCTCTTGATTATTTCTGAGATATTAATGTGAAAAGAAAGAATAAGGAAAATAAAGTCAGAGGAACAGCTTTGTATACAGCTCTCCTCTTTTTTTTAAGGTCCAGATTTAAGATTCTGGTAATAATACATTGGTCTCATTTAATATTTTGAACAGAGAGTGAACATATCCAAGTATAAGATGGACACGGTTATTTTCTGCTATAATACTGCCTTCATGGCTTTGTAATTTCTATGCAACAATTTGATGTCTAGTTTCATTTTGTGATATTTTTTCTGGCCAGGGCTGCCCAACAGAAAATTAATATAGAGTTCCAGGCCTCACTATATGCTTCTGTTTCACAACCTTTTAAAATTTTGCTATCTTACCCAAGAAATTGCCCTGGAATCGAGCTCATATTGCTGTCTGACTTCTGGTCAGATGAGACATACTTAGACTGATGTTAGGAATCTGACAGATATGACACAAAATTAAAAATCAAATACATAAAAAAAAAATTATGGCGCTGGAGCTGCTTAGATATGCTATAATGTTTTGAGGGCATGTCAAGATTTCAGGGTGATGGAAACAAGGTCAGAGTGAGAATGTGTGTATGACATATATTACAAGTGAACAAACATTAAAAAAATGTACCAAGCCTTTGAGAAATGTCTTTTTGAATGTTAGACACATACTAGCATCCCAGTAAAATCTGAAGTAGCTTCCTGTGAAGATACAGTATATATTTACTGTTGTGGATAAGCCTAAGTCTGCTTCTTGAATTGCTCAGCAATTTAAAATGCAACCTGATTCTGTATAACTGGCATAATGATGTCATCAGCTCTGAATAGACGTCTTCCCTCAGCCTTAACTGAAGTGCATGAGAACATCTTCATAATACAGCTATTCTCTGTTGATTGCACTCCTGCAACATTCACAATCAGCTGTGGTGACATTACTAGTCCTACATGATTTAGGAACTAGTTTGAGTAGAAAAAAACAGCTATTGTATTTTAGTACATGTAAGTATGTATGCCTATACTACAAGTCTGCATGAATGCTGTCCAGATGTGTAAATGAACCACAAGATCCTGTGAAAAACAATTTTCTATTTCTGTGCTCATGAAGGGGTATCATTCTTTGGCAGTGCTACTCTGAATAAGCTAAGGTCTACTTCTCTAGAGTTTGAAGGTTTGATTCTTCACTCATAAAATCTCAGGCCATCTAGTACTAAAGACAGACATGACCAAGGAAAACTTTTTGTACAAAAGACTGTAGGATTTAAAAAAACACCTATAATATAGCATTAACTATCATCTAGCATCTTTTCTTTAAAAGAACAAATTTAATAGACTGACTTAAGAACTTATTAACCTAATAAAACAGCAAAATGCAATGTAGCAATCCAGCAATGACTACCTGTTTTCAGTCTGTAGAGAGCCTACAAGCAGAAAATCTGTTACTGAGAGGTACTTTTCCAAGTTTATAGTCATGGCAGTTCATAGCTTAATTAAATCCAATGAGCTTGGTCCATTTGCTTTTAGTTATTCTAGTGAAAACCTTAAGTAAAAAGTGTTTACTTGGTTTCTTCCTGAGCATAATTTTTTACCCTGAAAATACTTCTGTTTCTAAAGAACGGAACATCATTTGTAATAATTAGAAAATGAAAATGTTTCCTACATATGTAGATTCCAACACAGATCCAAAGAAAACATTAACATCTTAGGCCTGGAGTAATAAGGTTCCTCTGTTTAAAGAATAGCACATCAGGGGAGCATAATAGAGCTGTTCAAATGAATTCATTCAGTTTGGTATTTTCTGAATAAGTCATTTGACAAACCATGTTTTCTCATTCTAACGACCTATTCAGCCTATGCACTGTCACCCAGGGGCATTGCCTATTGTTTGAAAGTAAAAACAAACATATGTAAGCTACTCTGAAACAATGAACAATATTTAGCATTGGCATAAACATATGCATTGCCCCATTAAGCTAAAAGACTTGTACCTTCTAAAATAAGTTTCCTGAGTGCTGCTGCAAAGACGATTTTATATTACCGAAGATGGTATCCTCTTCTCATACGGAGGAACAGAAAAAAGGAGAAAGGCTGCCAGAAAGCTGCTAGGACTCCCTGGTTCTCTTGTCAGTCTCAGCTCTAACAGAGCAGGGAAGACAAATCCTACACCAACTAAGGACTGACAGAGACATAGCAATGACATCTTTCCTTCTGTCTTCTCTGACAATTGCCCAAGCATGACCAGACAGCTCTGTTACAGATGCCATCAATCTAGGTGTACCTCTGAAGTGACACAAGAGTTAGACCTTTAACATTTACATTGCCTACAGTAAGTATAGCAAACATGGATTGTCTCTCCTGATTTCAGAAAGGCACAGTGATGCTTTACAGGCTATTATAATAGAGTTTATGATCTTGTCTGTTTTTTCTCCTTGTTGCACATCTTACCATCAGTTTTCTGGGGACTCTCATTCAGCTGAAAGTATTACTTTATTATTCATTGCTTAATCACAGGGTGTTAAGAATTACATTAAGTAAATGTAACTGCACTACTCCAACACAATGTGAGCCCTGCTCACATTGCAGTGACTTCTGAGATTCTAAGCACAAACTCTCATGTAAATCAAAAATATGATTTGTTGATTACAAACAAGGCAGTTGATTACTCTGACTCACTATGAAGAAACAAACAAATCATTAACATGAACCTTTCAGTGAACTGCTAGCAAGAAAGAAAACTATATTCCTGTCACTCTGCTTTATATTACGAGCCAACTGGCTGCTCCTAGAACAAGAAAGTAGGTTGTGGAAACTTTCATCACAGTGCTGAGTCTGCCCCAAGATGGTAGCAACCTGTTACCATTTTATAGCTATCTGCCAGGCTTGTGTGAAATGCATGACATCTATTCTGCATTACAGCACCTTGAGAGAGATCTTATGAAAGACGCCGTGAGAGATCACAGCATTTTTGTATTGTGCTCTACAGATCCCTGGCTAAACTGAGCCATAGAAATCATGCCTGAAGTGAGTTGGGCATCGGTAGAAAAGGAACCTTAACAGAATCAGGGTGAAAGTAAGTTATATTTCATCATGGAAAGAAGGAAGTAAGTTAAAATGGAAGGAGTTGTAACCAAAGAGAAAAATAAGATGTAGCATCCTGCAAAGCAAAGTAAATCACATTTCTAACAGAGAACAAACTGCAGATGGTGACAAGGTGGTTAAGGAAATAAAATCTGCAGAAACTCAGCTGTTTTTCTGTGTTTTCAATTCCATGCTTCCAAAAATCAAAATGTAACATTTAAAAAATAGATTCCAAACCTGCAGTCGTTATGGCACGATGATTAGATATTTATCCAAAACAAACACACATAAGAACTATGTTTTTTCAGCATTAGGTTGCAAAACAATTGGGCCAAGAAATTAAGGAGAAAGAATCTGAAGACTGTGTCAGCCATGCTGAATGGCTTCAGCTTTAACAGCTACTGCTATTTTTGGTGGACACATAAACATGCCTCGTTTGTTAGAAAACTGCTTTGAAACTGACCTGGAGATCAGAAACAGACTGGGGCTTCTAGGCACTGGGCCACATTGAATAACATCCCAGCTGGGAAATTACATCTGGGGGACTGTTTGTCCCCATGGCCTGTTTTCTCTTCTGTTTTTCTCACAGATGGCTGCAGGTTTTGTAGCGCTCATGTGCTTTGTTATGTTAGTCATAAGTGATATCCCTCAGGAGTAAACAGCATAGTTACACACCTGAGATTAAATATGGTAGAAATACTACTTGTGTTCCTTTTTCTGACACAACTATTGTGTCCTGAAACCAAGACTGACTCTTTGTTAAGTGGCAGAGGACATCTGCAACATGCAGGCAGCTTCCCAGGAGAGAAGAAATCAGTGGAGACTAAGTATATTGAGGATTTATTTTTATATATATCCCAGTGCTGGAACAGAAGTGGTGAAGCAGCAGGCAGGCAATCTCTTTTTCTCAAAGAGCTTCCAGTCCACACTGATGTGTACTTGCCAGATTCCTACTTCTCATGGTAAACTACTGTTTCAGCTTGTTCTAGATCGCTGATTTGGCTGTTCATCTGGAATTTCTCAGGTACTAAGCAGTCCAGCTCGGGTAGCAGCCGCCAGGCAGCCAGAAATCCTGGACACGTAAATCATTGTACATGCAGAATGCATGCAGGGTGACACTGAGCAGGCTTTGCAGAAGTTGTGTGGGCACACACAGTATGTTTGACACCTACGGAATGTGCTGGATGGGTTGCACAGCATGTGCTGCGCGAGTGCCCAGTTGCACACACTCGGCATATCCTGAGCATGTTAGATTCACTGCACTGCTCAGATTTCTGTCTGTGAAGGAAATCTGGGACCCTCAGTTTTTTAATGTCAAGCATTGATGGATATGTTAATGCTTGGTTCTCAGGGAGCTTTCCACATCAAGAATGGACTCTGATCAAAGAACAGGATAAATAGCAAATAGCAAATTCTCTTGCTGTTCTTGCAAGTTATGTCTCTTGTGACACAGAACTCAGTGTAATGTTTAAGGGCAGTATACAACACTTCCATAGGGTGAAACACTTGCTTGTAAAATAAGAAAAAGCACTTGAAAGACCACATGTCATACCTGTTGTATCATTCCTGAAGACCAGGAATGAGAAAACATTTAAAGGTAACCACCTTTTAAACAGAGGACAGTCCTAAACTGACTGGCTGAGCTCACAACAATGGATTGCTCTCAACATCAGAAGAAGGCTGAGCAGCCTCAGTGGTATAAAGTTTGGTGAAATTGTGAATGCAGTTCAAGGAGGCAGCTTTGGAGACCTCAAAGGTGGACTATATTGCAATATATTTCACAGCATAAGTGATATAATTTGTCTGTTTAAAACAATTACTACTATATCTAATGCTTGTTGTCCTTTATCAACTAAACCAATAAAGCCAAATGTGGAAATCTCTTCAATCCTTTTACAAGTAGAACTCAAACTGACCTCAGCTAGAGTTTTTCTTGAGTGAGGATTTCAAGATTTCAAGTTCCACAGACTTTAAAGGTCTCTGCTGAGAACAGCAATTCATACTGAGCTACCTGAAGAATGAAACGCTGTGGAATGATATTATTGAGTTATCTGTTCATTAAATCTGCATACTGAATTCATTTATTTATGGATTGCTTGCATCTCATTTGAATCAGATTTGCCTGTGGAAAGTAACCTTTCTTCTTGGAGTTTCTCAATCCCTTTTTAAACCCAGTCTTGCCATTTTTCTTCTGCACTAGTCATTTCCAGTAAAATTCACTGAGCACGTATATCAGATATAAGTCTGTGTAAGTACTTGATATTTTCTGGAATTAGGCTAGAACAGTGAATTATACTAATCAGCAGCTATGAAGTCTCAATGTTTATTTCCATAAAAGAATAAGTATCTCAGAATATTACACTGAAGAATGGAATGCATTTCAAAGCACAGTAGTTTCTCCCTTATTATAGCCTCACTTCATTCATGGCTGAAACAATGTCCAGTAAGCGAATGTCTTTGACTCAGAACATTTATATTAACATAAAGTCAATAGCTAATACTACCAATAGTATTGAGCTTTAAGAAAGCAACACGTTGATTTTGATGAATTTTCTTTTCATATAGCAAATCACCATGGCATTTTCATTTCATTTAGGTTCCATGTAAAGCATGGAATTTTTCTTCAACAGAAAAATTCTATCCTTCCTAAGTACATATACTTCTTCAGCAAAAGTTTAAAAAAATGCTTTTTGCTCATGCATGACTTCCCTCAATTCTTTCAGTCTATATAATCATGGCCTAAAATATGCATAACATTCCTAATATCATCCTTGGGATTCAAGTTCTTAACTAACTGATTCTCCTTTTTCAAAGTAATTTATTGCCTGCATGTGAAGCTAAAACAATGTAGATACACAACATAGCCAACAGAGTGCTCTCAGACCACCTCTGCCTGAGAAACATCACTTCATCTTATTTCATTTCTTATGTGTGCAAAAAGGTTGCTATCAGTTCCCTTCATAAAGTTGTGCAGGTATAAAGAAAAACCTTGCACAAAAAATTCTTACTTTGGAGTTTAAAAGTAGGTCTACTTGGCTTATCTCCATGGGGAGGTAGAGTGACCATAACAAAATAATTTTTTATGTATACGTACACAGAGGCTTGTACATAGAGAAAAAAGGTGATTATAAATTCAGGTTTTACACTATTTAGGTTCTGATTAGGTTTTACATCTAACTTTGCATTCACAGAAATAACAGTGCAAGGTACAAGGCAGTGAATCAGAATCAATATTATCCTTGAGCACTGCTATGTCTTGTCCTCACTCTCCTCCAGTCCTAACCATTTCAGTGTAGCACTCTATTAACTGTGATACATAAGGTCAATTATTTGAATAATTTGCAAGAAAATTAAATGAAGACTCTTCAATAATCTCGCTTTGCAATACTAGGACATGCCCTCACTAAAGATTATAATTGGCTTTGGTATCCTATGATCTTGTGCAGTAAAATCAAAGCTTGAACTGAGGCAGAGCAGTGCAACATCTCAGCATTCCTGTGGGTATAGCTGCATCATCAACATCATGAGCACATAATCCACCCACCTACCCTTTTTCATTCCAAGAGTGCCTGTTTCCTCACAGTTATTACTCCCACATGAGTTCGCCCTTCCTCTCCCAGCTTCAATCATAATGTTAGCTGATTTCTGGACAGACTAAAAACAACAGCTGCTTCCCTTTGGGCATTAAATACCATTTAGTATGCTTTTTTTCCTTTAGGAAAAAACTAAATCTAATAGTGGTATAAATACCCCAAAATAGACAGACATTTATAGGGATGAACTGGAAATCTTTACTAATTTTAAATGCATCTAACATGTAGCACATTCTTGTATATAGGCAACTTTTTAGTTACTAAATTCTGAATTAATATATCAGTTTAATTTACACTGAAAACAGTATTTTTAATTCCCCCAACTCCAATTTGCTGTGTGATCAATGAGGTAGCAGTTGGGCCTTTTTGTTGTTATTTAATGCTTTGCAATTTGTTCAGATGTAGACTTCTCCTTACTGTCAGAATCCTTTCACACAGAATGATCTTGATAATGTTGTAAAACCACCTTGTTGATAACAGCATCCTAGAAATAAAATTCCTGCTAACCCTGATAAGGAGGGAAGTTTTGACTTCAGAGGTTTTGTCTTTGTTTCTCACCATCCAGCTCTACTTTAATTGGCAACAAATTAAATTAATGTTCTCCAACTTGAGTCAGTTTTGCTTGTGATGGTAATTGGTAGGTGATCTCCCCATCTTTATCTCAACCCACGAGCTTTTTCTTCTTACTTTCTCCACCTGTTCTGCTGAGGAAGGGGAGTGAGAGAGTGGCTGGATAGGCGTCTAGCAGCCAGCCAAGGTTGACCCATCACAATGTGCTAGGCACAATCACTCAATTTTTTGCAAGAAGAAATTCTATATCTTAACTATTCTGAAATCAAATCCTTGGCTTCAGCACCAAATTTTCTTCACTAAGTCTTTTTCAGTAATACCGAAAGGATCTATAGTTCTTGTTAGAGACCCTAACTCTTTGGAAATGATACAATACAAAAACACTTGCAGTGGCACAGCATGTTTTTTTCACAAGAATATAAACCTTTTTTTTACATATTTTTAAAGTTCTTAATGTCAGACTAGAAAAGCAAAAATTTACTTGTATGTCAGTGCTGGCCCCCTTTCCACTTCTCCTATGCTACTTACAAAGTTCTCATTAGTTCCCTGACCTCTCAGTTATTTCTTTCAGTTTTACTCATGTTGGTTTTCTGTATTTGTCTTTTAAAGTCTAGTTCTTGGGTACGTTCTCCAGTCATATGTAAACAATTCTGCATAGTTCACTCAAACCAATCCAGACATATCTACATGTTCAAAATCCATGCTTCGTTTCTCTGCCTTTTGATGGTGCATTTATTCAGTATATTGACTTTCAAAAAGAAGTGCCCCTGAATGATCTGCTCCTTTATTTGTGCCTATACGGAGGTTTGTGTGATAATGCAGTAAACAGCATCAGCAAAATGACCTCGCTTAGAAACACTTCCCTCTTTTTCATCTTCTTTTTTTTTTTTAAATATCAGAAAAAGACAATTTTCATCCTAAAATAAAATTCACATTCTTATTTCTAGGTCATCATTGCAAAACGTAAGCATTATGAAAAATCTAAGACACACATATTATTTTCTATAAAAATAATTTAAAAATCTCTGCATTCTCTGCAGTGCTATTAAACATCAAAGGAGATAGAGTCCAGGAATATGTGGTATAGTAGCAAAGAGGCATGCTAGCCACAATGTCTCATTTCTGATATTATAGTCACTCTACACTTAAACTCCAGCTTACATCTAGACATTGTTTTCCTTAATCTTTTTATGCAAGCAGTAACACCAGCAAAAGCCTACCATGAAAATCTTACTGCAAATTTCTTTTTCCAGCCCTAACTTCCTGATGTTTTTGAAATGCTAGTGTAAGTGAGAAGTGGTTGGAGTATTCTGTGTATTTTTTACTGCAAAACACTAATATTTCCAAAGTCAGAATTAAAGGGTATTTATGACATAAAAGTTACAGCCAACTGCTGTCACTATCTCAAGATATAATCAGACTGCATGAAATGGGCTCTATGGCCTCTGTGGTACATAGTTTTATACTATTAAGTGTAGCTTAGAAATAACAGAAACTGGTAGCGATGGGATCTGTTCTTGATTGTGCACAACAAGGCAGCCAGGAATGCTTAAGGAAACCGAAACAACAATAAAAGTAAATTAAGATCTAGTTGCAGGCCGCAGATGACTCTTATTTCTCCTACCACATTTTCAGTAAAAATTTGGCAGGTTAGTAACCTTACTTAACACCTTTAATGGTCTTCTGAGTATGTATGCTATGATGAGACAGACTTAACTGAAAAATTGTTTGAGGCTGCTAAACTATATAAACTAGTGTAATTGCATTGGCTAAGCGGAATAAGCCAGAAAGTGTCATACTGGATGCAAAGATTTAATAATTGTTAGAGACGTGCTAATACATAGATTTATTAACAACTATGATCAAAAGAAGGCTGGATAGGAGAAAAGGATAGAAGAATAAAATATAGTATTTATATTAACCAGAGTGCTAATTTTCACATGCTGCATAAAGTTGCGCAGAAAGAATTGAAGGAAGGACTGTACAATATGATCATTCTCAAGCCTCAGACATCAGTGTTTAAAAACCATCCACAAAGTAGTGTACATCTGCATAATCTGCATAGATCAGCATATGCATAGCTATAAAAGGATACAACACGGATGGAATCTCTTGCTTATACAGTAGGATTGCAGTATGAACTAAATGAAAAGACTCTTTTTCCATTTTACTACCAAAATTAAAAAAAATGGAGAGTAACAAAATTAATTTTCAATTTGAAAACACTTTACTTGTAACTGCACTTTATATACCAAAACAAAACAAAAATTAGTAATTTTGTGCAATTTTTCTTAGAACTATGGAGACATTTCTAGTTTGATTCTTAAAGGAGCTTTTCAATATTCATGTGGACTACAAGCTATCACAATTTCCTATAGGAGGCACATAAGCATTGTCAAGTTCAGCGCAATACCACTGATTAGTTATACAGCTGCTTGTTTTGTTCAAGGGATCAATTTTGTTTTTTAGGTTACATATACATATGAATATGCACTCAGATTTTTGTATTGTTCATGTTCCCCAAATATACTTCACTGTTTTAATTCTAACACTGAAGAACTTAACCAAAACCAAATTTTAAAACAGATGTTTTTAATTGCAGCAAAATCCGTACTCTACTGCACTATAGCTATCAGTTTTGCCTAACTTACTGGGGAAAAACCCACAGTGATTCAGTCCAAACCAAGGATTTCTTTTAGATTTTGCTGGCATCCATGGAAACAGTCTTGAGAGCCTACATCTACATTGCTTTGTTACATTATTTCTGAAAACTGCCACAGTAGACTCCTGCAAACCTCAAGGGACTTACAGACCACAAAACGTCATGTCCCAACATGACGTTACATGGTACCTTCAGGACTTGCACGTGTCCCACTACTTCTTGTACTGTCTCCCACACCCTCCAAACATTTGTTCTCCCCCTTAGACATTTGCAACAGATATAAGGTGTATGTAAGGTGGCTGCTAGGCTCCTGTCTTCAAGCAGCACAGTCGCAGCCCCAGGCACTGAGAAAGATGTGCTTGTGTGGGGCTGTTTATTGCTGGTGTTCACTATGCCTGCTCCAAAATGGATTTCAACTTCAGCAAGAGAAAGTTTGACGCTCAGTGCTGACTTTGGCTCTACCTCATTTAGGGCAAGAAATTTCTTGGGCTTATCACAGTTGAGTAAATCTAGGAGATAGAAGTAAATCAGGACAATGTGGACTTCAAGATGGCAGCAGAAAAAAAGAGGTTGTATCCTGATGTGATGGCTCATGTTCACACCTGTGCACAGCACTACCCAAAGGCTGCAGGCATTATTCACCTTGGAGATACTTCCTGTTACTTGGAGAATAACATGCATTGTCCTCCACGGTAGGTTTAACCTGCTTTTCCAAGTTTACCAGGGGAAAAAGCCTACTTGGCAGGATTTAAGTGTGCTTACATGGACGCTGGAGACACCCATAGTTGCAAGATGGATATTGAAATTCTACTTGCATAGGCCAATCTGTGGATATCCATGCACAAGTTCTGCACTGACATTTATGTTCTGGCCAGTCTGAAGAAGACAAATGAGCCTACTGAGAGAAGGCAGGTTGATTCAAGTGTCATGTCTTATAGAAATAACCCAGTGTTCAGAACACTGCTGCAGCAGAGCTCAGCACCTGATGTCTCTGCTTCTGGATCCCTTCCAAACATCCTTTGTGCTGTGGTTTGAAATACAGTGTGTGTTTGAAACACAGTGTGTGTTTGAAACACATAGTGCCAACACGGCTGAGGCTTTCCTCATAGCTGACATAACTTTAAATATACTGCATAATATCTCTGAGGGACTTGTGGTGTACCCGAAGGTGACTGGGAGGGGAATCTGGCAGTAGCTACCATTCACGACCACAGAGAATATAATCATGGCTGTGGTGAAAGTACAGAGCACTTGTCAGGAGTGCCATGAGATTTTTGTCTTTTCCCAGAAGTCAAGTGCTGTTATAAGACAAGAAGTGATGATAATGACTTCATTGTCCATGTCTGTGCTGGTGCCACCCAAAGAGGAAGGAGGTAGAAATTGAGAGCAAGGTCTACACCACTGGACCTGAATGCCAGATTACCTTTAAATCTAGTCCCTCAAAGCCTGTATCTGGAAGCTTGAAGAGACTTGGTTCACCTGAATGTGTGCGTACAGGAGGACATGGACCTGATCTCCAAGGACTTCAGGGATAGAGGACAAAACTGTGTTTCACATCTGACAGAGAGCCTGGATAGCCAATTTTTAGGAAAGAAGCTACAGGCTTGGAATCAACAGAACTCAGAAATCAACTAGGAACATATCAAAGGCTGCTAGGAGGATCAGATAAGACCTAGCTTGGGGTTGAATGTATCTATAGGTGATCTTTGGCTTTGAACAATCTGAAACTGGAAGCCAAGCATATGCTGTTGGGGCCCTAAAGCAAAAAATTACAAAAACCCCCACCAAGTTGAGGCACTCCTCAGAATTGCTCTAATTAATCTGTACAAAGGAAGTGCAGAGGGGTAATTCAACAATGAAATCTTCTTTTATCAGAAGCTATATAAATTTATAGATAAATACAATCCTTAATCCATACATATCACGATTTGAAATGATGTTTTTGGATCCTTTTATCCCAAAATAAAATTCAGAAAATCCAATGTTAATACTTAACTTCTCCTTTTGATAAATTTCAGACATCCTGTCAAGTAAAGAAGGGAGCTGTTTTTCACATTATGGTATTTGAAATAATCAAAACTGGTACATAAAACTATTACTGCTATCATCAGCTAACAATTTACCTTATTGGAAATCTTAGTAATGCATTGACTCTTTTCTTTTAGAAACTAGAATCTCTTCCCATATCCTCTGAATGTTGTGATTTCATCAGCTAAAAGGTAAAATGAAGCTAAAATGTACTCACTTATTTTATTTCTCACTTCATTTAATTTTTCTCCAAGGTGTTTAGCTTCGGTAAACCTGTCAATGCAAGCATAATGATACAGAATTATTCTAAAGAACAACTAGTTAAACTAGTTGTTCACAATAAAATACAGAATTACTCAGGACTACTTTTTGATTTGTAAGTAGAACTATTTGGAAACAATTTTCCATCAGAAAAGACTGTCTGGTCTGAAAGAAACCATTTCTGAAAGAAACCATGCAACAAATAGGTTTACTAGACAGACAAAACAAATTTATTTTACTTTCTACATTTAAAAAATTATGTTATTTCAATTTGAATGATTGGATTCTCTTAAATATTCATATTATACTACAATATTAATTTTAATATGCTACATTACTTGCAGTGTTTTAACATACAGATATATAAAAGTAAAAGAAAAATAATCCAAGCAAAGTCAAAACAAAATGTTTGAAAGTATTAGAACTTCTGCTCACCAGGAATTTTCAAATTTCAGCCTGTAATTTGCATATTGCTGATGATCACTGTTTGTGCTGTGTGAAAATGTACATCCCAGTTGCTAAGAAACCTCTCAAACAGAAATATAAGAAAATGTGACAAAACTAAATTATTCTGTTCTTCTAGAGATAGTCCTTATGTGAATACAGACTTTCAGATGATATTCAGCTACTGCTCAAATACTGATACAAGCCAAAGCTAGCCACATGAAGATATGCAAATAGCAAGCAAGAAGCAGGCTGAGAAGGATGGAAACAAACCAATGAATCAAGCTTTGGAAACTCCCTTTTTGTAGTATGCAAATAGCTTGACCTCATATCAAAAATGAAAATGATTTTTTTTTTAAATGTGAAATTCCCACCAGGTACGTTTCTAAATTAATTCACTGATGACTTCCTCATTATGTTCAAATAATCAAATCTTCACATGGTATGTAAAATATTCTAACGACCAGACATTTCTTTTTTAGCTTGCAACATGGTGTTGCAGTGATGATGACTTCAGTGGTATTAAGTGTCCTGCTCACTGTATGTCTTGCTCCTCAGGAAATGTGTCATATCTAAGTATATCCTTAAAAAACAGCTGCCTACAGAGCCTTACAAATTCACTTATATTCTCTACATTCCCTGCAGTCTGCTAGAACTTAATGCCTTCTCCTTTTGTGCTTTTTTCTGTCAGTTTTCTGATCTTTTAAAGCAGTTGCTGTCATAATTATTCTCTTACACTTATTTAACTCAGGACTGTATAAAACTGTTTAGGACAAATGGCATACATATCAGGTTTTCAAATGCCAAGTGTATGCTGCTGTACAAATAATGACAGTCAATTCAATGTACAATGGCAAAATCTGAAGAGTCTCTGAGAGAACTGAGGCTTGTTCAAGGAAATATCCATTGTAATAGTCTAAATAGTAATAGATTAAAATGTAGAAGGATGATTTGTTGCATTGCGACATTTGTTGTAGGACATTAGGCTGGACATGAAATTCTGAATTGTTACTTGGAGGTGTACAAGTTGAACCTTGCTGAATGTTGAGGCAGAACTGTAATACTTAATTGTTAATCAAGCCTTCAGCTGATCTGGAAGAGTCTTGGTCTAGCCAAAGTAACTGAGAAAATCCACAAATTGTATTTCTGTCTAACTCAAATAATGGCAAAATAGAGTGAAGAAATATGGCTTTCACCTGGGGAAGTGGGGTTTGAAAAATTGCCCCTTCTCGATTAGTTCATTTCCCTGTAGTAAAACTGGAACAAGTTAGAATTTCAGGTGCCCGCATCTGTATCTGCTCACAAACATTTGCTCTCAAGGCTGAATTCAACATGGCTAAATGGCTGAAGCTGGAGCGTTCCTCAACACTTACTGTTTCTGTCCTGGTTTCGGACAGAAACGGGGGGGGGGGGGAGTTAGCGAGCGAGCGAGCGGCTGTGTGGTACTCGGTTGCCAACTGAGGTTAGACCACGACAGTTTCTTACATAAAGAAGGCAGAAGCCTTTGAAGCATCCACGAGGCGTTTATATAAGCTTTTTCCACTGGTGTTGACTTAGAGCACCCAAGCAGGCCTTGAAGATTGTGTAAAGATCAAAGGGAAACACTCCAAAGTACCTCTTTCTTTCCCTCAGCTCCCATGAGCCAAATACTGAGTTCATCAATTACTTAGTAATTCCTGAGGCAAATCTCCTGTTGACTATTGACTCTGATTCATGTTCACAGAGAGATTTAGCTGGACGAGTTGAAGCCAGCTATCTATCCAGCCCTTATTCATAGGTTACTGCCAATAGCTGAATGGGCCATGCATCTGTTTCTCAAACACCACAGTTTATAAACTGGCACAATTAACATAAACTGAAATTTGGCATTAATTTATGACAGTCCAACAAATTCCATCTGTGACTATGAATCATAGTCAAACAAAATAAACCAGATAAAGACATAAGATTTAACTCTAATATTGAAAGGGAAAAGGCTATTTCTGATACTCTTCCAATAAAAAGGTGGTATTATCTAGCACAAAGGTGATACTGCTATGAATAGTGATGAGTGAACAATTATATTGTTAGCTGAAAAGAGTTCAAGTGTATCCTACATGGAGACCACTCCATAGAAAGCCTGAAGTTGCCAAATCATGGCTTCTATTACCTACAAGATAAATATTCCATGATGAAATCCCAAAGTGAAATTAGCCACTAATTTTAGTGGAACAAGTGTTTTTGCAAAGATTTCACTCTTTGAATGCAAATACCAGTAATTAAAAAATAAACATTTTGAAAAACAAATCTCTAACTCATAATGTAAACCAAGACAAACTCAGAGGCTGTCTAATGAGAGAATGGAGACATTTAGTGAATTGAATGAACATGCACTCATTTTTAATTATTAGAAATTACAACAACAAGTGACCTAAGTGAAACTCATCCTTTCCATGAAACTCATCCATAGATACTGAAAAAACAAGTTAGCTGCTAAACATCTGAAACACAGAAAGAAGGAAAGAAGAGAGCGGAAAAAATTAATGAAGAACAACAAAATGGAAACTAGATTTACATCACATCTTTAAGCTAAAATTAAGTAGAATTTTACTACTGGAAATATTGACTAGGATGGGATTTAAAAGCTTCGTGGAGTATGCAATATTACATTGGAGTGGCTCAGCTGGGGAGATTTCTTGGTAGTATATTTCACCAGAAAATGAGAAGCATTTTTCTCCTCCTCAGAGAAACAATGCTAAGAGAACACGGTTGCATTGAGAAACAGGATATTATTAAGTTCTCTGGAAGTCAAGTATAGGAAGCCCAAATTGCAGAAAGCTTATTCTGTCTGGGCATAAACACAGATTTTTTTAAGCAGGGCATCAGTTACTAATGTACAGAAGAAAAATGAAAAAGAATTGCTTTGTATTATCTATATATAAATATATATTATTTGTATATAAACTAAGCTGTAAAAGATCATCTTTTCTCTCTTACAAAGCCACTTCCCATAGGCAACTGTCCTAATAGGATAGCTTGAAACTATTGTCTTTCACTTGAACAGTAAGTCAGTAAATGAGCTTCAGGGAGAAATTAGCCTTAACTATATGTTTCCCCACTTTTTAAATCCAGAGATGGTACTGAGTTACAGTATTGAGCTACTTCCCCTGTAAAGAGCTCTGAAATAGTAGGTGAAAAGTTTTATGTCCAAACCAGTATTTCTTTTATATATTTTTTTTTAAACAATATGAATGCTTTTCAGTATTTGATTTAATCAACTGATTACATTTGATTGTTTATACACAGGTAGTTACAGAAAAAACATATGTATATTGTATATGTTTGACTATGTATATTCACATCTATATGAATAATTTCACAGCCCAAGCAACAGTTGCGACCTTCACAGTCAAACTTCCAGCTAGGCTCACTGACAGTTCACCATTCAATTAATATAAGAATGATATCATTAGCAAGCCAAGAAAATCTACCCAAAATACCCGAAGGAAAAAATAAGACAGCTAAAAATAAGTAATTTCTGAATGAAATACTGTTTGTGGCATGACAGAAGTGGTTATGCAACTAGAAACAAAATTATTAACAGGAGAGGTCTACATACAAAGGGAAGTTATGGTAACCTTTAAACATGTGGTGTCCACACACTTCTTCCTGTGCAATTTGAACACTGGCTGGGTAACAGAGCTTTTGTGTAACTGGTAGTTCAGAGGCTGCATTCCAAATTACAGACCGGACTTGATATAAATCCATTTTAATGAACTTGGTAAACTTGGAGCTATAGGCATCCTTGCTAAAAATGACTGCAAATGGCAGGAGAAAACTGTCTTGCTCCAGGGTATCAACATTCACATTAGCACTGATTTCAGCAATCAGCTGCTGCATATTAGAGAGGCATTACCCAAGGCATTAGTCTGAATCTCTTTGTTCTTTAGAGAAAGCAAATCTGGTGTCAAACTTTGTGGGTTCTGCCCATCTCTATTACATGTTCTGAAACCAGAAGGAAATACCGGTTTGCTTCACAATAATAACAAACAGAGAAAATATGGAAGAATTGTGATTAACTAGAGGAAATTCAGGGCATGGCTCAGAACTGTATTGCTCCCATTACCATGCTATGACCATGAAGTGTTCTGCTCAATAGACAGCAATGCCAGAAATTATTGCAGTGTAATCATTTATGCAGTGATGATGCAGTGATGTGGCATCATCTGATACATGGATCAGAAGAAAGGCATTACTAAACATCCAACTTACATGGATAAATTCTTACATACATCTAATATCTTGGCAATTTGTGTCCCTGTGGCTAAGTTACAGACCCAGGTAGAAAGTTAACCAGTTCAGAAAAGTGATAAATAGCAAGATCTTGAATAAGTCACAGAGATGTGGAGATCATATCTTGCCTCAATTTCACTGAAGTAAATAAGACTTAGTGACCCTGAAAACAATGTATTTCATGCCTATTAAGTGAGAAAATTGTGTTATTAAGAAAGCAGAAGAAAGCAGGAGAAACCTGGAGAAGGAGAAAATCCTAAGACAAAAGAAAAAAGGAAAAAGAAAAAAAACCCAACTGTTAGGAGAAATGTTAGTTACAAGGGTAGGTTGAGAGATCTGCTTTTGGCATCTCCAATCTCAAAACCTTGTATTTCTCTTGCAGTATAAGGAGGGTTAACACTTGAAAAACTGACACTGAAACAGTACTGTTATCCAACCAACATAGACAAGTGTTGGTGGTTTAATTTCCGAGATGTTTAAAATCTGCTTTATGAAAATTCATGTTTTCAATGTTTTGCCATTCTCACCATCTTCACCGTAAGATTTTGAAGTGTTTTGCCAGCATTAACAGTAAATGTGGAGGAGGAAAGTATTATTTCTGGTTTTGAGTGCAAAACTGGCAGAGAGAAGCTAAAATCACTTGGCAAACAAGTTAGGAACAACAGACAAAAGCATATACTAAACATCTCCTAGCTTACTGTCCAACTCAGTGCCAAAGCCAGTAAAGCATTTTTGACAATGGAAATTGCAGTAATTGATTCAGTCACATGGATCTTACTTCCTCTAGATAATTCACGATCATGAATGCCATTTACCACATTGCTTCAACATGGCTATGAAGATGAATAAAACCAGAGGAAAGATGCACTAAGATTCCTCATGCCACTTTCATATTCTATCCAGACTTTTATTCTGTCACCACGCAGTACCTTCTGAATATGAAATATCCCCAGTGAGAAATGGCAAAGTTTCTGTACCAAGTTATCAATAGAAGCCTGGAATGTCTGGTGTAAAATTACACATTCCTACCCAGACTTGTAATGAACTCTCAGGTGTCTACCTCCAGCTGTATCTTGCTGTGACACTCACCTCTGGTTTAGAAGCTGTTTGTTGTCCTCAATGGTTATACTGTCAGCATGGTCCCGCTTGAAAACTTCAAAAGCTTCCTGACATCCAAGTGACATCTTTTCTCCTGCCCCAAGGAAAAAAAAACCCAAAAAGGAACTACTTCAGAGTCATCAAAAGACAGACGTTTTGCATTTGTTTAACTCCTATTTAGACAAATATAGCAAGTCGGCCTAGGGGTCTTAAAGCACCCAGAAGACTAAGTTCAGTGTTCCATCAACGGGAAAGCATTTTTGACAAAAGATTTCTCTTATCTGACAAATCAATTTTGTTTCACTTCACTTCTCTAAAGTCTGAATGTTTGGGCTGTATAATTTCTCAAGACAACTTTAAATGTTCATGAGTAAAACCAAACTTTGAAAATTTAAAATATGTGAAATATTCTTAAGTGTGAGCCAGAGGTATTTTCACAACAGCAAACTGCAATTTGCTTCTGTATTTCTTTCATTCCCATTTCATACTGGCCTCTAAACATACCTTGAATATTTTCAGTATTCTTGGAAGAAAAAAAAATCAGGCTTCTTTTTTAATTATGTATATGTTTCATCCCCCTTAGTGAATGTTTTTCATCCCCTTTTAAGTGAAGCAGGTATTGTGCCTACAAAAATGGTTGGTTCCTGCCTTTTACATTTTCAACATGGTGTTTGTTTCCTTTTGTGCGCCAGAAGGTCAAGACCTATTTGGCCTTCAAATCTTTTTAAAAATCACTACAGAAAAGTATTAAAGTCTGTATTATTTATCAGTTCTCATTGCTAGATGATCTACAGATCCAAGTAAGAAATCAAGCATCTGTATTATCATTAACAAAAAAAATCAAAGGCTGAAGGAGAATGAAAGATTACACCAGCATCTGTGTTATCACCAGTACATATATGTCAATAAATAAGCAGGGAGAAAGGATGATACTTGCACTTAAACAAATTACAGTAATGAAGATAGTTCAGGAGCAGAAAGGGGGAGGAAACTCTCACCCAAACTGTGTGAAAAATGTAAAATAGCTCCACCTCTAATTCAACCTCATGGTTGCAACTTAAACCTCAAAATGATATTCATTAAATTGGAATTTGATTCTCCTTAGTTTTTTTCCTCTAGAGTCTTTCTTCTGTCCTACTCACAAGCCTTCCTTCCTGCTTCAGAGCTGACGAGACTGGAAAAGGGGAAACATAACCCCCATTTTTCAAAAGGGAAAAAAGGAAGAGCCGGGGAACTACAGGCCAGTCAGTCTCACCTCTGTGCCTGGGAAGATCATGGAACAGATCCCCCTGGAAGCTACGCTAAGGCACATGGAGGACAGGCAGGTGATTCGAGACAGCCAGCATGGCTTCACCAAGGGCAAGTCCTGCCTGACTAACCTAGTGGCCTTCTATGATGGGGTGACTACATCAGTGGACACAGGAAGGGCTACAGATGTCATCTATCTGGACCTCTGTAAGGCCTTTGACACGGTCCCCCACAGCATCCTTCTCTCTAAACTGGAGAGGTAGGGATTTGATGAGTGGACTGTCCGGTGGGTGAGGAATTGGTTAGATGGTCACATCCAGAGGGTAGTGGTCAACGGCTCAATGTCCAGATGGAGATTGGTGACGGAGTGGCGTCCCACAGGGGTCCATATTGGGACCGGGACTGTTTAATATCTTCATCAATGACATAGGCAGTGGGATCGAGTTGCACCCTCAGCAAGTTTGCAGACGACACCAAGCTGAGTGGTGCGGTTGACATGCCAGAGGGATGGGATGCCATCCAGAAGGACTTGGACAAGCTTGAGAAGTGGGCCTGTGTGAACCTTATGAGGTTTAACAAAGCCAAGGGCAAGGTCCTGCACCTGGGTCAGGGCAACCCCCGGTATCAATACAGGCTGGGGGATGAAGGGATTGAGAGCAGCCCTGCCAAGAAGGACTTGGGGGTGCTGGGGGATGAAAAGCTGGACATGAGCCAGCAATGTGCGCTCACAGCCCAGAAGGCCAACCGTACCCTGGGCTGCATCCAAAGAAGCGTGGCCAGCAGGTGGAGGGAGGTGATTCCGCCCCTCTACTCCGCTCTGGTGAGACCCCACCTGGAGTCCTGCGTCCATCTCTGGAGCCCTCAGCATAAGAAAGACACGGACCTGTTGGAGCAGGTCCAGAAGAAGGCCATGAAAATGATCAGGGGGATGGACACCTCTCCTATGAAGAAAGGCTGAGAGAGTTGGGGTTGTTGAGCCTAGAGAAGAGAAGGCTTCGGGAAGACCTTATTGCAGCCTTTCAGTACTTAAAGGGGGCTTATAAAAAAGAAGGCGGCAAACTTTTTAGCAGGGCCTGTTGTGACAGGACAAGGGGGAATGGCTTTAAACTAAAGGGGGGTAGATTTAGACTAGAAATTTTTTATGCTGAGGGTGGTGAAGCACTGGAAGAGGTTGCCCAGAGAGGTGGTGGATGCCCCATCCCTGGAAACATTCAAGGTCAGTTGGACGGGGCTCTGAGCAACCTGACCTAGTTGAAGATGTCCCTGTTCATTGCAGGGAGGTTGGACTAGATGACCTTTAGAGGTCCCTTCCAACCCAAACTATTCTATGATTCTATAAGACCCGCAAATCCACTGTTCACAAGAGCTATAAAGTTTCCTGGGAGTTCTGCTGTGCAAGAGTTTTCTACATGTTTTGTGCCAATGGACCAGCATTACCAATAACATATGTATGCATGTATGCCAATTATTTTCTGGGCTACCTGCTTTGCATTTTTGTTGTAAGTAGGGATGATACATTAACAAAACATACCTAAACAGGTTGGGATATGCAATACTGGGATGCTACACCTTATTGGTGTCTAGCTCCGTAAGCTGCATTTTATAGTCACTCTAAATATGTTCTGCTGCCCCTCATCATACTTTAGTATCAGGATTACTCCCCACTGACTTCAGTGAGATTTCTGTGGTGTAAGATACTGTTTACAGTGAAGGCTGGTAACAAGAACTAGCACTCAGGCTTCCATAATCAGTAAAAGTTTAAAAAACTTTATTCAAAATATAGTAGAAAAATTTGCTCTCTGTTTCAGTCAAACGAATCAGCACATCTGTTACTCATTTAAAAATTCTGAGTTGAAAATAGAACCACCAGGAATGTTTGAATGGCAAAGCATGCAGAAAGGCTCCACCCTTTTTGAATAAGAAAATCAAAGAAAGATACAGTGCAGTCTTTACTGCTGTGTGATCCAAAGGAGCAAGAGGATTTCGGATAATATATTTTTCTGTGATGATGACCTGAGAATATAATGTTCATGTTTCATGCTTGCCTTGAAGAAAAACAGACAGCTTTGCAAGCAGAATTTTATAGAACATTCATCCCATCACTAGCACTAATTTTAATATGCAGCCTGAATTGACCCTCTAGAATGCTTTTGTTGCAGAAAAAGTTTGTATTAAGTGCAGAAAGCCTGGATGAAATTCATGGCTGAGCCTAAACTAAACAATGAAACACCCTTACTCATACGTAACACTGCAATGTAAAGTATTTAACCCTTCTGGCAATGTGCTGCCTTTGAGAGTAGAAGTAAAAACAGTAGAAGTAAGTTTGGAAAACAAAACTATTACAGTGATTATTGCTTCTGTCTGGCAGAAATGCATCAACCAAAATTAAAGGTAATCTGATAATCATTTTCCAGCGCTACATTAGGAGGCAGCAGATTTGTACAGCCAAACAAAACACACAAAAATAGATCCCCAGAACTCTTGGGAAAGGGAAATTTTCTGGTTTATCCATTTTAAGAAAATATAGAAATATATGAAATAGTAAGCAATCACATTCTGAAAATAGTATCTAAAGAAAGGAGCTTAAAAAAGACCATTAAGATTGTACCTCAGCATAATATGAACATAAAACAGCTACAGCATTGCAGCCTGTGGGTAATGACAATGATAATAAGGGAATACAGCAATGTTAATACTAGTAAAAGACTGCAAGAAACACTGGAAGCTTGATGGAGTGGTTGTGTTTTCATTCTGCTCAGTAATGAAGATTATTCCCTCTCCACAGCTGATGTTGTACCTTCAATCATGCTGTTTACATTTCCTTAAATAATCTATAATTTCATAAAGTAGCTTCACCTTTCTCAAATGGCCTCAAGTGCAAAGGTGCACTAACATTATTGGCATGCTGTTTCTCTGGAGCCTAATTCAAACAAATAAGCTATATGTTCTTTTAAAATAAGGTGCTATCGAATGTCTGTTTTTCTCTAGCTGCAAATCAAAACCTATGTACAGCAATATATACACGATATGAATAAAAGCAAAACTGAGAGAAGAAGCCATTGATGATAACACATTCTTGGCAAGGTAGTCGAACAGTTGAGCTAAAACTGTTAGACTTGTAGAAAACAATTTCTTTTACTCTTACAGGCCAAACAATTTATCCTCTCCTTCTTTAATACCATGGCATAGTGTTACAAAATAAATATTTGAAAATTCTTATCTAAGGAAGAATCATTATATCCTACAGGATGAGAACCAGGAAACACATTTCATCAAGTCATTACAATGTGAACTGGAATAATCATTACCATAAAAATAATTCAGATCATCGGAAAAAGCATAAAATTTTCTTGCAATCACATTCATGAAACCCCAGTTGACAAGGTTGCATTAAAAAGTGATAAATTTTGTATCAACTTAATTTTAATTATAACTCTCCTGTTAGGTTGTGTAAATTGGCTTTAATATTAAAACACTCACAAATATGCCCAACTCACAATGTGAAAGTTACAGCAAACCCATCATTATTTACAGCAAATTCAAACAACTGAAATTTTGGGAAAATTCAGGTTTGATCTACATCCTGAATTTGAATGTTTAAGAATGTTCTTATTGAAGGTTTGATTTCAGTCTGTAGTCCTATCCAGTGTACTCCACCAACTTTCACATTAAACAAAGTTTTGGTTCAATAGGCTCCTCTCATAAAATGTGCAAATTACAGCTGTCCCACTGAACTTGGGTAAGTCAGAAAGCAGAATGACAATGACAGCTCACAAGCTCTGAACTAGAGCAACAAGATCTGAAATGACCAAGAAATAGAAAGCTTGCTGTGGTATGGATAATGGGCTAAACTCTTGAAATCAGTAATAATTCAAAATACACCAAGCAAAAATGTAATACGGCTTTTGGATGTGGATGATTACTTTTTGAGGTGACATGAAAAGATCAAAGCGATTTCAAGACTCAGTTGTACGCCTACAGCAGGCAGAAGCCTGCATATCAGCAAAGTCCCTGGCAGATATTATGCACCCTATTCTATCACTAACTAATTTAGAGATCATTTATTCTATGCTGTTACATATACAAATGCTATTTACAGCCATCCTAAACAACAACTGTTTAGTGCCTCACAAACTTTAATTAGGAAAATAAGTTAAAGTAACATGTAGGGTATAGTGTGGCATTGGATGCTCAACTGGCAGCAGAGAAATTAGGGGACTATTTTTAAGTTAAATAGTATCCATTGGGGTTACTCAAGGACTATCTCTGAGTAGGTAAGAGCATGCAAGTGTATAAACTTAGACCTTATTTTGTTGCCACAAGTGATCAAACATGGTTGCACATATTTAAATGACCATGCTGATTTTTAAATGTATCCAACACCCACAAATCCTATTGCAGCTTGCTTTAGTGATCCCAGTTTATAAATACTGGATAATTTTTAAGGACTTTATTCCAGTGTTTTTTCATAAAGATTTCAAGAGAGCTCAAACCGGAAATGGCACTTCCAGAGTGCTGAGTGTGGCCACCTTCTTTTTTTTGGTTGGTTTGTTGAAAAAGGGTTTATTGCTTAGAGGGAGAAGACCTTCATAAAGTTTAATGTGTGAAACCCACAGAAAACACTTACATTGTTCGTCAGTTAAGTCTGGAAAAATCTGTCAAACAATAGCATGAAATTGCTATCTTCTCTGTCAGAAAGCAGAATCACAGTGTCTCCTCACAACCCCACCTTGTAACCAGATTTTGGTCCTGGTATGAGAGCTCCAAGGGGGTTCCAGCAGCCCTCGTGCCGGAGGCTGCCGGTTTAACCTGCAGAAGGAATTGGAAACAACTCTCCAGGAGAGAAGAATTAAGGTTGCAAGTTGAGCTGTTCTGGGGGAGGAACATTAAGACTGTTAGCAAAAGCAAACTCTTGGGAATAGCTGTTCAGACCATGTATTCTGATGAGAAAGGCATCTGCCCACATATCTGTTTTGCAGAAACTACATTTTCACAGTAGAAGACACTGTCTTTCCATTCCTACTAAGTGCTCTATTGGACAAGAATTGCCAAGTCTTCCACTGAAATCACTAGGAGCAAAAAGTCCCCTTGGCTCAAGGAAAGCTCTCATTCAAGTGAGGGTTGTCTGAAGAATTTCGGGATGGCAGCTAGTGTGAATTGTGAGTCTTCATGTTTATGAAGACTGTCAACCTGTTCATGCTACTATGTATTTCCACTTATTATCAAATGAGAAAAAGAGAACTGTGGACACTTCCAAATGAGACTAAAGACAAAGTATTTGGTAAGCCTTTGTAATAGAACTAAGGTATTAGAAGTGTTCATATGTAAGCATAATTCATTACATCTTTCCCAGGATCCCTCAAGATATAGCCATCTGTTCAGAATGGAAAAAAGTAGAGGTAACAGAGCTTGGGAAAAATGAATCAACAAAGAATAAATACTTAAAAATAGGAAAACAAATCCAAAACCAATATACAACAAATACTTCCCCGCTGTAAAGCTCAGCTAAATTCTTCATGAAAAGCATGCGTATTATATATGGCTACCTTCATTAGACTGCATTTCAAAAATGGGAAAGACATAAAACAAGGTTGCTCACAGTACCCCTGCAGTGCTGAACTGCAAAACATAGTCTTTGGGAAAGTTAAAGGCCTCCAAGGAAAACCAGAATATTCAGACTCAATGAACTAAATAAAACATTGACATCATTTAATTTCTCTGGCTCTCGAGGTTCTTTGTTTATTTACAAGGGAGGAAGAGGGTAAAATGAACAGTTTCTTGAGATTATTAGCATGTTTATTGTGGTACTGAACATTGATCCAGGCAGGTTGGACTGCACTCCACAAGTGAAAATTTCTACTGTGCAAACCCTTGAGTTAATTGGCGCATGGGTCATTTACCTAGGCATCATTTTATCCACATAAAATTAATTGATTAACAAGACAAACTATTCCATATATATTGAAGTAATTTATAAACAGAAGAGAAATCACCACTAAATGAAACACTGCAAATGCCTAACAGCAAAGAACAAACTTGTACAGGAGTACGTCAGATACAAATCAAAGACAAGTACCATTTCTACTGCAATAAATATTGTTAGAGGATATATGATCACTAAAACTGGGATTGCTTTAAGGTTACTAAAATAAAAGAACAAAAATGAAATGTTCTATACAATGCCAACTTTCTAAAAGTCAGTTTTTATAAAGTTCAACTGGAATGCTTCCAAAAAAAGAAAAAAAACCAACCACTTACAAGAATCCCACTAGGAGTAGGTTTTTACATTAATTAATATTCCTCTACAGGAGTAGTAAGGCAAATATTGAACTGTATTTCAAAAACAAAGGTTAAATTAAGTATAAACTTAATTTAAAACAAGATGAAATTGACTATTTCAAGATTGTCCAAGACCACAGAACAACAACAACAAAAGTCCAAATGGGATATGATAGCTGAATTTAATCATGTTGACTTTCTTCAGTTTCATTATTTTAAGAAATCTCAGGTAACAGTACAGGTAAGAAAAATATTTTTCACATTAACCCAGCTGTATGTTTTTAATAGCTCTACTTTTGCAACAAAAGCCACATGACCTTTACTGTCTAATGATAGTCAGAAATGCAATTTTAGGCTCCTTACTGACATATGGTAAGTCTGATACCAGATTGAACCTTAGAGTGATCTCAATGTGAAAAGATTGAAACTATTGAAATCTCTTTCCCTCATTTTCCTCTTCTGGAAAATTAGTATACTGGTTTGTCTACCTGTCAAATGTTGCAAAGCACAATGCTAGTGAGAATTACAGGATAAAAGAAATCTGTTAATAGCAACTTAATATACCGTCATCACCTTCACATGACAGAACACGTATTTTCCTAGGATGTGTCAGACTCAGTTAACAGGACCATTTTGGTCTGATTCTGTTTCTGTTAGTTATGGATTCTAATAATTTCTCAGATTACATGGCATAGCTTCAAGATGCTGTAGAATATTTGCACTAGCATTAATGATTTACAGTATGCCTACTTTTTTGTTACCTAGTTATGCTTTTATATTTTCTTTAAAGAGCCAATGGGCAGCAGGGTTATCAAATTCAAAGTGGGAGCAGAGGAGCCGAGGGTGCAGTTAGAGGCTACTTAGCATGAACAAAATGCTTGCAGATATCACCGGTGAGGAATGAAGTAGTGTATCTATTGATACAACCAAGTTTTTCTCATGTTCTGATATCAATATTATTGCAGAAATATTTTACATTTCACGTATGACAGCTTGTATATCTCAAAAGAGAAAAAAATAATTTTCAGCTACTATTTGCAACCATTTACTTCTTTAAAGCTGCCTGTGAGATCATATTTGGTTGTATAATACATACACACATCGAAAGTCCTTAATTAGTAGGTACAAAGAGAGAACCTGAAGTGAAGCATGTTAGGGTTGGCAGAAGCTCAGGGAGTGGATACAAAGGAAAATATGAAGTCAAACCCACAAGAACTTTAGGAGACCCACCCAACGGTGCTGCCACTTCTAAATAAGTAAGATTCACTTTTGCCTATGTCAGAATCACACATTTCAGATAACTTCTCATAAAACAGGACATATATCTTACACTGCATTGTGCAGTTTACATTAAACACTGGATATTAGAAATACATATATGACTCTTTGTAGGAGTCAAAGTCTGTTCCCTCAACAGTTGATGCAGTTGTAAAAAATTTACTAAATATAAGAAAGGGCCAATACATTAGGCACTTGAGTCACCTATGAACTTTAAATTAGACTGTGCTTAAGATGAAGATTTCAGTTAAGATATAGTAATAGCAAATTAAATGTATATGTGTTGACATCCTTCATGTATTTGCCAAGTTGCAGTAGCAACATTTGCTGCTTCTGTTTTAGACCTGAAAAAGGGCTTTTATGTTCAAAGCCTTGTCTGTCTTTTTCAACTAAACCAACATGTTTAAAAAAAGAGAGAATACTCTCAACAAAATTTGCCTCATTTACATGTTCTATGCCTTTTTGCGTGATAGATACTGTATTTAAATTCTCTTTTTCCATATACGTCTCAATTTTAGAAAAATTACTCTGAATGGTGGGATAAGAATATTTTAAGAGCTCTACCAAATGACAGCCTACATCAATGGAGTCATGACAGCTTGAACCAAATGCAAGTGATGTTTTTTGTTAGGGACATCTGTAGAGATCTGCATGTATTTTTGGTGCCTGGAGAATCGTTTCCACCACCAATCTTGCCGGTAACATCATAAACCACAAAAGAGGCATATTTCATTTCCAGAGCACTTTAGCAGAGGAAAAATGACTTGTTATAAACATCAATCTGGTTTTGGAAACTTACTGTACTTTTAATTTCATATTACATTTTAGCTTTATTCTTTATTAAGATACTGAGGTTTTCTGAAGTAGAAGTCTGTATGCACTACATCTTAGGTAGACAAGAAAAATATGTCTGTAGTGGGTACACCATCAATTAGTACCAGCTTGGGGCTGTCTTAATATTTCAGGCTATAAACTACAGGAGTGCAGGAGCCGCTTCATGAGAAATTGGCCTTTTTTTTTTTTTTTCCCCAGCAGGAACTCCAGCACCAAAAGAAGGGGGTATGTTGAGGTAGAGAGTTGAGAGAAGAAACCATGAGATACACTCCATGGTAAGCTACCTCTTCTCGTCAGTCAAAAACCTAGACTAACTAATTTTAAAATTTGCTATCTATTTACATTCAAGATGAACGAGCTTTACCAATCCTGTTGCTTATTCCTTTTGGCAGCTGAAAATTAGCATTTAAGAAATGAGTGAAACTTTTGTAAAAGAATGAACTTTGATTCTTGATCTGTTGAAGCTTTATTGGAATTTGCCTCTGAGGACAAACATGGTAGCCTGTTGTGTACTGATGTCCAGATTTTGAAAAGTAATTAGGCATGTTATTTCTCAGCAATGACCACACTAAATTTCAAGCACTCAGCTACTGAAGAAGCATTTTCTCCCTTCCTGAACAAGTCCTGTAACTGCTACATTACAGGCAGCACCCCCTCTTTCTCATGTCATTGCTGATGTTTTAAATAACTGTTGTCAAAGCAGGCAATGTATATTAACTGTACTCTAATTATACACACAAAATTGAGCCTTCAGGAGTTTTAACTAATATTCCCAGAACTGAGGACTTCTAGGCATGTGATAACCTCCAGAAGTTCAGCATAGTCAAAATGGCAGTCCTGTGCACATACAACACCAGAAGTTTAGAGAACACTTGTGTAACTTTGCTTAAGTGCCTGCATGCTCTTAAACATCTATCCTGACCGTAAGTTATTGACTTCTCTATGGAATTAAGTACATTTGTTACACAAAGGGTGCATTTTAGAAAGCCTAAGTAGTTGGTAGTGCATGTAGAAAGAGAGTGGTTATTACCAGTACCTGTAACATATATATATTTTCCATTTTTATCTGTAACGGTTTTGAAATTGGAGCCAAAGTAGAAAAGGAGGAGATAACAATGAGACCTGGACGTATACATAAGAACAAATTGGCTAACTTCTTTCCTGAATTTTCACTTCAGCTTTTCAAAACTTCATCAAATTTTTCTTACAAAATTTTTAGTTACCTTTAGCTAAAACTTCAGCTCATTATTTTGGACTTTCCTCAGCTGTTAAAGGCTTTTTACTTCTTTTTAAAACTCTTTTGACCATATCTATTTTATTTTGAAGGCAAAAAAAAAAAAAAAAAAAATCTATCTTGAAGGATTGAATTGTAAAGGAAATAGTAAATCTTTGTACATCGTAAAAAAAAAAAAAAAAAGAAAAAAGATTCTGAATGCTATATATATCCTTTTTTTAAACCAGTTTTGCCAAACAAAAGTGTAAGTGTACTTGCCTTCTGAATCAGTGTTAACATATTCTAAAAGACTGAGGAGGTTTAAATACAGCTATATTTTGATGAATGCCTCTATTAAAAATGTTTTATTAAAAATGCAAATTATAGCTTTCTTTAAGTTAGTTTTACCAAAATCCTACTACTCACTAAAAATAGGATAAAGCAGAACAAATACCTCAGGATTCACATCCATTTTTGCTGACGATAATGACAAATAGCATGCACATTACATTTTTAAGAACAAAATTATGCAACACATTAGTATTATTTACTTTTAATATTCTAAGAATAAATCCTTCAGAAACAGATTTCTTCAGCAGAAAGACAAATTTTAACTTGAACATTCTTAATATACCATAGAAAGTTTACTTAAGTTCACATAGTTTTGAGTTATAGCCATTAGCAATCGTTGTTTGCAACAGGAGAAATCCTGGCTCTATGGAAATACTGATAAATTAATCAAAATGGAAAAGGTTTTAAGCAGTAACAGTCTTTGTGACAAAAAATATATAAAAAGATGATCAAATTTTTAGGATACCAAAAGGCCCCTATATCAAGACCTTTTGCAATGCTGCTGAAAACTGTTAAAAAGTAAGTAATAGATGATTTCCATCCCCAGTAACTTCATTTTGTAGGGAGAAGCAAAGAATAAGGTATCTTCCCTTTGTTTTTATTAAAATTCTTTTGGCTGCCAAGACTGAAGCCATTGGTTGTTTCCAGTGGCACTGGATATTCATGTTGATTTTATGTGAGCTGTATAGTAAACATATATGTACTGATCTTATGTTCATGTTTAACTGTTGCATTCTTGTACTAGGTTACATAAAGTGTAACGTGGAAAAAAAGGCTTAATGTCAAAAACAATAAGAAGGGCTTCTGTAAGTACATAGGTGACAAAAGGAAGGCTAGGGAAAATGTGGCCCCCCTGCTGAATGAGGCAGGGGACCTAGTTACACAGGACATGGAAAAGGCTGTGGTACTGAATGCCGCCTTTGTCTCAGTCTTTACTAGCAAGACCAGCCTTCAGTTATCCCAGGTCCCAGAGACCAGGGGGAAAATCTATATTAAGGAAGACATACCCTTCATGCAAGAGGATCAGGTCAGGGACTACTTAAGCAAACGGGACATACATAAGTCGATGGGCCCTGGTGGGATGCACCCACGAGTGCTGAGGGAGCTGGGTGGTGTTATTGTGAGGCCATTCTTGATAATCTTTGATCAATCAAGGTGACTGGGAAAAGTGTCCAAAGACTAAACTAAACATCACTCCTATCTTTAAGAAGGGCAAGGAAGACCCAGGGGACTACAGGCCAGTCAGTGTCACCTCGATCTCTGGGAAGGTGATGGAGCAACTAATCCTGGAAACTGTTTCCAGGCACACGAAGGACAAGAAAATCGTCAGAAGTAGTCAGCACATCTTCAACAAGGGGAAGTGGCACTCTGTCAAGCATTCCAACAAATTAAACAGGATAAGCTCAACATAACAATCATGATCAAGAAACAGTAATCAAATCTTCAACATCCTCTCAGAGACAACAGCAAGTTGAGCCCTAAAATTTTCCTACCCACAGGCTAATTTCTAACTGCAGGATCATTTCCTTCCTACCTTACAATTCTTTTTACAATTTTATAACACAACAAATTTTAATATCTCACTTCCACTATCCTGCTTAGAAAGCTACTTCCAAATTTCCTACCTGTGATGGTTACAAACCCAATTTACTGTCTCATAGTATTCATTACCACTTCACATCAATTTGTATTTTGTAATCACATCAATTTGATATTTTGTAATCAATGCTATCATTTACCACACATAGTTTCTCTCTGCTTGATACTTACTCCAAATAGTTTCATAATTCATAATTACATTTCCCTGCAACTTTCATTTAAAAAGGTAAAGGTTTAACTTCCTGTTCTAAAACACTTCCATTTTCTTGAAAATGCTCTTTTCAGCTATTGACTCAGTTTGATTTCTTTATTTAATCCAAGGTGCTTAGATGTAAACACGACATTCTAAATGAGATCTTACCCATGACTTGCTAATTGAGCTAATAAACAACAGCTCTTTCATTAGATCCTAAACTCATGACTTTGCAGTTAGCGCTATTTGATTTCATCTCATTTTGCCTACTGTAATCCACAAAATCATGTATTCCTTCCTGCAGAATGATCCTTCTGGAGGTCTGTACCACCAAAAAACCCCCCAAAACCAAACAAAAAACTCCCAATGCCCTGTATTATTTGTCATAACTTTTTAATGCATAAAAATATCCTTGCTACGTGGGAACTCCAATCATGGACGTATACCACACTTTCGTTTTGTGCTTGCTGAAGAATTTTGCTTTTGTGATTTCACAGAAGAAAAGGTTCTGATAAAACTTTCCAGCCATTTACCTCCAATCCTCTGCCACACTGGCTAGCTGAATTGTTCATGTGAATACTCCCTAACTGGTTTCAGTCAAAATTTATCAATTTATTTTAAATAGCAAGTCTTTGCTAATCTAGTAAAGCCCAGATAGGTGGATAGGACAGAAGAAGGAAGTCTGGCAATTGTGAACAGTCAGGGACAGTAACCTCAGCTGGAAGAGATGTATATATAATAACCTCAAGGAAGGCTGGTGAGAAGGAACCATGTGTTAGACATAAGTGGGACTGCTTGGTAGAGACAAACTCCAGCTGTATGCTTCGCTTGCCATTCTTCCAATACAGCTCAGGCTCAAGAAATTCTAAGATAGATCTGTGGCTTTCTTTACATAATAGTTTACAGACAACTTTGAAAAGTTGCATTTTAATAAAAATGCAATCAGACTTTACTAATATATCAACCTATGCTGAGAAAAAAATCATGTATACTGAATGGAAACACTACTTTTATTGCTGAAAATATAACTGACAACAAACTCTATGACAGCTAAGCCCTTGCAAGGTGATTTTTCTTTCTGTTTATAAATTAATAAGACATTAATTATTGTTACCGAATATCTACTTACATGCTTCTAAGTTCTTAATGTGATAACAGAGTTCCTATCATCTGATTGTATTCACTGATAGCCCTCTTTAGCTACTTTAGGTATGACAGTACTTTCGCTCTGGCAATTTCACAACAGAGATTAAAAATTGTCATTGTAAAGCCACAGGACAACTGCAGAAGGTTAACTATGTGGATGTATTATTTTCTTAGTGTTGATATATAACAAATTGAATACTCAAAATGTGTAACTTCCTGTTTCAGTGCAGTTCAGAAACTGAGTTAATTAAAAAAAGAAACAAACACCACCGAAATGTTTGCGCATGTTTGAGTGAAAGAGGATGGAAGAAAGTTGGGCTAAAGTATTATCAGGATCAATGAAAGTTAGTATTGCACCACCAAGTCCTATGTATCAGCTAAAGGCCTCTAAAAACTTGTGTGTGATAAATTTGGGACTTCCTATGTATAAGGACAAATGTGTAAACACAAAATGATACAAGCAAACACCTCATTGCTTATCTCAAGACTAAAAGTAATATGTGGTAACAATTATGTTTTTGTGGTGTCTCTAGTTTAGATTGCTTGAAGGAAATAAAAAATGCTTGAGAAATTTCATTGATATTACACATATATTTCTGGAATTCAGGCAAATATCTTTGTTTATTCCTCTTGGCACAGGCACTCCTCACAGAAGACCAAGAAACATTTGGAAAAAAACAACAAATAGGATTCTAACAACCCATCTGATTTAGAAGCAATACTTAAAACTCTCTATGTTTAAAATTGAAGATGTAATTTAAAACAGGAATGTTAAGTTCCCCAACTGGTACTATCACTTGATGAGCTTGGAAACTTAGTTTTAATTCAGCATTGGTGCAATTTCTGTCTGTCATTTTCCCAGACTTCACTGCTATGCATTTTGAAGTGCATCATTACAAAAAAAAAGAATTTGCATTACACAAAACAAACAAACAAAAAACCTCACCTGAAATATAATCTTTAATTTCCAATATTATTGTGAAAATATCCACTCCAATATATAGATATCTCTAGGTTTTAAATTAATAAGACTGAAAGTGAGAGCTCCCCATTGCCAGTCACGTCATCTTCAAATAGCTAAAAATGGATTATTCTTTACTACATAGTACGTCTAGCCCTTTGCAGCCAGACCTCAAAGCTTCTTCCCTTCAGTCCAGGGATTCAGCTGGACCTTTTCCTCTATGCATGTCCATTTTTGAGGCATGGTACATCTACTCCAGGATGATGAATGAGGAATACCTTTTATGTCTAACTGCAGCACTGCTCCCAGAACCAAGAAGGAACATAAAGGGGAACAAAAGAGGAACATACTCATTAAAAATTAATTCTCCACCTGACAACCTCAGGCCACATACCTCAGGCACACAACACGTTGGAAGCAGCACAGGGATGACACTGGCCATGAACAGTGCTTACGCTACTGCTGCTGCAAAAAGTCGGAGTGAGGGTTTTTTGTTAAATATATCTTAATGCAATTTAATAAAGAGCTATTACTTAATGATAAGAAACTTTTATATTTTGAGCTTAGAGTCATCAAGATATGAGCACTGTAAAATTACTGGACAATTAATTCCCACTCTCCCATACTCTGCAGGTGAAATCCCACCATGGATATTGGGCCACTGAAATATTGATACCTTCTTTGAGGGCGGGTCTGCTGCAGAGAATGCATTTCTCTGTCTTACCAAAGGGAGAATGAATAGGCAGAGACAGCTAAGACCTCATAATTGCTGCTAAGTTGACCAAAAGATCTGTGCTATTCACATTATTTTCTGTCCTCAGGGAAAACATTAGAAATAATCACGTCAGGGTTTACAAATATAATTTTGAAACAAAAGTGTACTTTGGAGTATTAACTCCAAGGTTAATCCCTGAAACCTCACCATGGTAAAATTAATTCAACTTTTTGATGAAGTTTCCATCTTAAATTGTCCCTAGAGGCAGGAAGTGCCTTCTACCCTATAGTTATGGGTTGGTGTAGTCTATCCCATTAACAGTAAGTCCTGCTGCCGTAACAATAAATATCCACATGCAGCAAAATAATCATTCCTTGTCTTTATGTTTATTTCATTCCCCATGAAATAAAAGTCAGAGAGCAATTTGATACTGCAGCGTGGTAAAATAAAGCCTAGGATCTGGCAACATCTATTTGCTTATAATAATTCACAGCATGTTTGTGTTCCAGAAACCTATCAGTGCATCTTTAGCAATTTCTTGACCATTTCTCTTTTTATCTTATTGGAGGATGACTATTTGTAGAAATATATATTATCTTTTAAAGTCCATGAGCCTATAGATTATAGTGGTTACAGTTCACTTACTATTAGATGGATATCTACACTACACGATTACACATTTTTTTGCCATCCTGAATGCTGATGATAGAAAGTAAATCCATTTAGAAGCTAAATTCCTGATCCTGTAAATAAACATGCGCTGGCATTTTTTCCCCCCAAGTCCATTCACAGAAACCAGAAAGACAGCTAACATATGTACATGCACTCATGGATAAGCATGGAGAAACAAAATCTTTCTCCCTCCTGACAATGAATAAGTAAAAAAAAAAAATCTCTCATATTAGAAGGCAACCTTCATTATTTAAAATACAAATTATTTTTCTTTTATAAAACATGCATACAACTGCACAATAACATGCAACACATTTCACATCACTTAAAAATGTTCTCTACAGAGTCCACTCCTACTAATTTATTGTCAGCTTTAGTTATTCTGACTATAGTCTCCACAGTACATAAAAAGAGAAAAGGAAAGCTGTAATTATTCTTATGATGCCTAATACATGTCTATTGTATTAAAATTGAGAATAAAAAAAATAAGTCAAGTAATATGGGTTCTTCTGCATCTTAATTATTGTCTTTCGTTACTGTGTTTCGAAAACTCTTGGTTTAATCAAAACTGATGGCATTCTTGTCCCAGTGATATTAATGGCAAAACTGATTGCTCACAGAGGCAAGACTCCCCTGTTGTATCTCTGACTCATCATATGACATAGGTTTTCTGGTGAAAATTCCGTGGTCTCAGTAGCTATATTAGGGAACTTCACTTAAAAAAAAAAAACAACCATGATATATAAAGTATTTGAGTGAATTTCCATTTCATATTTGCACAATTCCCACTGTGAAAAGCTACTTCTTTCAGTTCCTTTTCAACCAAAATTTGTAACCAACTGAACTATATGATTAATATGCAGCAAAGGATCAAAAGATAATTTTTGCACCAATAACCTCTGTAGCTCTAAATCTGCTTATGTCAAGACATAGAATTAAGAGTGGTTTTGCCCCTTGGAAATCTGTTGAAATAAATGACTATTGCTAGAAAAATAGCATAATTCTTCCTGAATGCCAAGTACACTATGTTTATTTGATGGCTTTAAACTGCTTGTTTTCCTTAAGATCAAAATGGGACAATACATTATGGAAATTCCTTGTCATACAAGCTTACTTCAGTATTAAATGTGCTGTATCTTAGAGCCATGAGCTCTTGTATTAGGCTTTAGTTAATTAAGTAAACTTGCTGAAAATCAGAAGGATGTCTGCCTGGAACTCTGACTTTTTCTTCTAGTATTCCCTTATGTAAAGTTGTTTTAACGTTCCTGATACAAAACCGAGACATTCTCCTTCTGTTTCCAAACACTGGCCATTACTCAAACTGATGTTACTATCTCTCTGTACACTTAAAGATTAAAGGAAATTTCTGAAATATTTAGAATTATTTCTCCCCAGAGCTAAAGCTAGATGTAAATGACATAAATAAAGAGAGGTGATCAAAGTGGGGAAGTATTGCAAAAGAAAGGTTTCATAATAAAAAATACAATCATTTTAACACTCAGGACTTTCCCAGCTCACTCTGAGTGCTTTACTCTGAGCAAGTAGAGATGGCTTTGTATGAAATATATTTCTATGCAGCTTAGAGTTGACAATAAATATCAAACATACTATAAATAGAAATGTTCACCCATGCTTGCATAGAATTTTAAGTAGCCAACATAACCTAGATTTTCAACAAAGTTTCCCAAACAAATTAGCTATCAATAAAAAAAAAATAATTTTACAACAGTTATGCTGACCGAAAATGAAGAGTCAAGACTTCCAAGGTTTTATATTGGTTTCTGCTTCTAATTCACTGCCTTACTTTCACAAATCATTTCATCTGCTCCTCAATGTTAGAAAAACAAGATTTTGCACTTACAGATGGCCTTTGAACATGAAATCCCAAAGTGATCGAGAAAGATAAGCCACTCTAATTTATTTTACAGTTGAGGAAACGTTCAGAGAGATGAGGTCACTTGTATAAGTTCACAAACTTAGTAAATAATAAAGACTGAAATAAAAAACAGATGCCCTGCATCTCAGTCTGGGATCTTATTCAATGCAACGTATTGCCTCTATAACGCAATGGAAAGCTGAATTGTTTTATTTATAATTTAAATCCACACAGCAGTAGAAGCATGCAAACAATAGTGAACATGAAGGAAAAATATGGCAAACAACAAAAATAAGATTCCAAGTCAGCTAACAACCTCACTCAGACAATATACTTTATCACAAGTATTCAGTGAAAAATCAGAAACATACAAAGGCAAATGTTAACAGAAGCTCATACATTATTCAGGAAATATTCTTACTAAGAAGAAGTTTCATTTCTTTAGAAATAACAAGACTGGCACAAGTAGTCAGTGGGCACAACTGCAAACAGGACAACAACTGTCTGAAGTTTCTCTGCATAAGTAATGAAAAAGTGAACATTACAAAACCAAAAAATAGATGATTACCTGAAGAATAAAATATCAAAAGAAGCATCAAAACTAAAAAGGAAAAAGCAAAGCTTCCACCCCAAAACAACTTTACAGCAGATGCCATTTATGACATAGCAAGCACAGCCTTTGCCATTTGGGAAAGGTATACAAAATGTTTGCTTTTCTTTACTCGTGCTTTAATTATTGCACTGGACTGCTTCCAAAGCATTTTTTTCTTGTCTCTTCATCCATTAAAAGAACCTTTAATGTCTTGAAAAAAATTCTACATAAATCAACAGTTATACTAAGTTGTTTCATATATTGTCTTTCTATTAGTACCCAAATAAATCTATTATTAAAAGGTATATCCTGATTTCTCCATTATCTGTGAACGTTGTAACATTTTTTCTGACACTAAGATTTCTTCTGTCATAAGTATTTACTTTTCTCTCTAAACTTTAGGATTTTGCAACATTATTTATAAGAAAATGGTAATTTTTTCAAGACTCCCATCTGATGCATCACAGCATGACTCATTGCTACCACATTTTTCAATGTACTGTTTTCCCTATTAGCAATTCTGAAATAGCCCCTCATTCGCAATAACCCTTTAAAAAACCATTTGATACAAAACAGCTTTTGAACTACTGCTTTTCAAGCATCTGAAAAAGATCTATGATTTGACCCTAAGATTAAGAGCATAGGAAGATGAAGGCTGTGCTTATATTATAGGCAGCTATCCAGCACTGTGGCGAAGGTTGCAGGGACTGTTATTGAAATATTCAGGATAGTAACCTTAAGAGAGTAGAAAAAAAAGAGAAGGAAAAAAATAGACCGTGATTCAAAACCAGCAAGTTAGATTAGAAAAAGATGAATTTGCAACAGCATAACTAATAGCACCTGACCAGCCAGATAAAATTTTCATATTTTTAGCAGAACATGTTTAATGTTACATCAACTCATGTCTCCTTTGTAAATGAAAATTATACTTGACAACATCTATTCTCTTTCCATTTTTTTGTTTTTTTTTTATGGCAGTAAATAGAAGCTTTACTAAACCTCAGGTTGCTAATAGGCCTCTATAACCTGTGTGGTCATACAACACATTCTCTGGTATCTCAACTACTTTATGGCTGCCTTGCCAATAAACACTAAATGCTGTCTCCTTTTTTCCAGACATAAAATGGACCACTGCAAAATGGACCCTAGTAAAGATAATCGTTTCAGTAATTATGTACAGTTATGCTCAACAGATTTTTAATATTTTTATTATATAAAGAAACTATCAATTTAAAAAAATAAATGATACGATGCCGTTGTGACTATTTTTAGAAAAAAATGGAGTTTGGTAATTTGGGCAAACTTCTTTTCAGAGGCTTTTAGGGTTGATCTTTCCTCTATCCCTTAACATCCCTCTTTACACTTTCTTTCCTAAAGTCCACATTTTGCAAAAAAAGCAGATTCCAGGAAATGAAGTTACTTGTTTGGATACAATTGCCAAAGCCACTTCCTGTACGCAACTGGCAGAAATGCTTGGGTAAAAAAAGCCTTATGACATTTTTCAATCCAACCAAGATGGGCATTCCATTCAGCCACACAAAAAACTCAATTTAGCCCCAGAACTGTATGCCAGTGTTATATATTTGACTGCTCAAAGTATTACAGTCCAGTAATAATAAATTCAATTTTACATTTGTCAGGAAAAATAGCATCAAACGGGTTCCAAACAACAAACACACCGACTACTTCATCCATGACTGATATTATTCCCTTTTTGGTATTTTGCTGTTTTTCCTCTCTTCTCTCTGTACTGCCTAGCACGTGAATGCACTGTAAAGAGTAACTTATGAAAAGTCTGCAAAGAGACCATTGATTGGAACATGGCATAACATAGTCATTATTATATTTGGCATTTACACTATTTATGACTCATTCAGTAGCAGATAGAAAAAAAAAATTATGAGAAAGTGTCTATAACAAAAACCTGGGCTGCTGTAACAGAAAAGCATCAAATACATGACAGTCATCAGATGAACTGAACAGGCTGCCAATGACTGAATCTCATTTTGCTGGACTTTTTGAACAGATGTTTCACCAGGCCTTGCCCTGCATGATCTCTATTATGACAAAGTTAGGTCTTTGACTGTAATAACATAGTTGTTCTAAGCAAAGGGATTAAAAGCATCTATAGAGGAAAAAGTAATCTGCTATTAATCTGGTTGCTTTGTCTCCAGACCAACCTGTTTATCTTGACGACTAAAAAATTTGCCTAAGAGATCGCAATTAGATATGCAGCAGTGTAAAATTGTAACTCTTCTTTCTACAGCCCCCCTAGTTTAATGAAGCTCCAGCTCAGGTCCCTGTCTTTGAGCCTTCAGGTTTTTTGGGGGGTAACAGCTAAATTAAGGGAGACAAGCAGTCACTTCCCAGCTACTGTTTTTCTTTTATTGTACACGTCATTTCAAAACAGATATTACCGTCTTTTCTCTCTAGCCATTTTTCATTCAATAATTCTCTTGGGTTCACATTTTGTTCCCTAGTAACTCAGATTTTGCTTCCCTCCAACCTACAGTCTCTCTCATACCTCATCTCATTCCCAGCTTCATCAGGAATACATCCTAAGCCACACATTTCTCTGCCCTTTTCCACCCTATTTATCAAAAATAACTCCAATCCATCCCCGCCCTTCCCTTTGTACCCCTTCCACATCAATTTTCTCCTCCCACTGTTTAGATAGTCAAGTGTGAGGCACCAAAACTATTGTAATATCAATTGCTGCCACTGTCTATTCCTACTACTTTTTCCTGGCAGCCACAGTATTTTCACAAGAAAGACAAAAAATAGTATTCAGAAACACATTTGCTATTTGTAAACAGCACATGGTCTCTTAATGTATTCTACCAAACAGATCAAACAGATCCCTGACATTTGAATAAAAAAAGCCCAGAAACAGAGTGTGAGAGAGAAAATAAAAGGCCTATCATCTTTTTCACTTTTTCCTTTTTTTGAGTCCCCCTCCACTGCTTTAGACATTATGACAGAAATTTAAAACCCAGCATTAAAGTTAATTTACTCAAAAGACTAAGACAAGACCAAATTTACCCAAGCTTTTTTTCACCTAAATATAAATTCAATGATTTAATATTAAAAACTACAGCTAACAAGTTCACTCATGGGAATATAGAAACATATATCTCCTCTCATAGTTGGCACCCTTCAATCTATTCCTTCCTTCTAAAATCTGGAGAAAAGCAGACTTGGAACTGTGTGGAAAGCTAGTACTAGAAAGCTCTGGGGCACTTCATGAGGAGGCCAACAGAGAAGACACTTCTGAAACAATGGCCTGACCACAGACCTTCCCTTTTGTAATAGACGCAACTTCTAGCAGTGTTTCTTAAGGAGGCAGGTCCCAAATGACTGACATTTCCAGGCCAAGGGCTTCATTTCAGAAATATCTGCAAAGAAAGAATACTGTAGAACTATGCCATCACATATGTGCAGAGACCACTTCTATTTAACAGACAAGCAGCAACTTTTTACACCAGATTCAGTTTCTAAATAGTTTAAAGTTGTGGGTCTATACAGAGCATACTGCAGGTATCAAACCTAGGGCAACAAACGCATGGAAGAGTGTAGCAAAATCCTTTATTTGAAAAAAGCCCTATTCATTCAGTGCTTGTCAGTCATAGATTAAAACGTGCTTATTTATAGTATGTATTCAAATGAGCTTGGGGTCTAAAAACCTACAAAGTTGTATTACAAACTACAGGCAAACTTCCTCTTCAAGAGTGGTACTCTAAGCTCTGAGTAGTTCTTCCCATTGTTCCCATAATGCTGCATAATAATTATCTGGATTGAATTGGGTACGTTAAGTCTCATTTAAATCCCAATCTCAAAGAAGCATATGTCAAAATTTTTAATCAAAACCAAACAGGTCATATTCTAATATGCAGTCCTAACTGAAATCCATTCTATAAGTATTCAGAAAGTTCAGAAAGTTCAGAAACTGATATCAGGGCTTTTTTACTCTGAAAAAGACCTTAAGTTTTTATATCCAGCTTTATTTAATCTTAAATTCACTTGAAGACATACCTAAGAACAACACATGAGAGCAACCTGCAACGATTCATGAGGGAAGTCAGGCATGGTAAAGCGATCCTTGTGACTTGACCTTGCATCTTAAAACAGTAAGGATAAATGCATGAAAGTTCTAATCCACAAAGTATCAAAACATTAAATGAACATTCAAGATGTGATTAGGTCCAACTGACATCATAGGGAAATAACAACATGCTTATATGTACTTCCTCAGAGACTAAAACAGCATTAGTGGTTTACAGAAGCCCTGACAATAAATCCTGCTTGGTCATGCAGGTATCATGCATGATACAATTGCATGACCTTGGACCTATTCACTTTCTAAGCGCTTATCCTTTTTCTGATCATTTTTTTTAGCTTTATAGGCTATGCCCCCAAACTCTAGACCCCCCCCAAGAGTGGGAGATAAGATATCTTGTGCTATCTTCTTTAAGCCATGTGGATGTTTTGATCACCAGGCCTTGATGGGGAGGAAGTTGTTGTGCCCAGAAAATAAGCATGTAAAAGATTTAGCTATAAATGTCAAAGTGTTTAGCATTTTAAATAGGCACATGGCCCTTTAGAAACCAGAAGGAGATTGGCCACATACTTACACAGAATTATCATAGCAGCTAAAAACTGGAAGAAATATTAAATCTTGTGCTTTAGCACTTCAGCTAAATACTAATAGACATCAACATGAAAACAAACGGAACTGCAAGTTATCAAACACCAGTCTATGCTGGGGTTTTATACCCTCCTGTGAAGTATCTGACATTGGAACTGATGCAGGTATTTCCAGCACTTTTATGCCCGGGAGGGGGTGCTGCTGTCTGGTTTGGCAGTGGCACAGGAGCATGTCCTTACAACATCCATGTCTAGGTACTATTTCGATGTACTGCTATGGGTTTTTTTTGTTTTGGTTTTTTTTTGTTTGTTTGTTTTAAATTTCAGGAATACAAGCCTTACAGGAAAAATAAGCGATTTCAGCAGTTTAGCAGTCAGAAACGACAAGGACTTCATATGAAAAAAAACCCAAACTATTCTCTAGCACTGCACAGCTTTCTCTGTGCTGTGTTTACCACAAGAGAAAGTTTAGAAATTCTTAAGAAAAAGAAAAGAAAGTATAAAAAAGTTACACAAGGCAATTTAAATATAAAGGCTTCCAATGAGATCTCCTGAAAATAGACATACAAAATTGCAGAATACATGAGAAAACTCACCAATCAGTATTAACACAAAGCCACAAATAACATTTTAGGGTATGTTCTTTTACTGACTGTCCTCTGGAAGCAAATACATTGTAAGCAAGGACTGGAAAATACATTTACTTTTATTCTTGGGGAAAACAGATACACAGACACTTTCAAAAAGAAAAATCTTTTCAAGATTTCACTTTATCACTTGGAGACATCCTGGATAATATCTTTTGTATTATAAAAGGTTAGTTGCACATTGACTTCAATGTTTTAAAGACTGATTTTGAGAGAGAATTAAAGTTACCACTTCAAACTTTATTTTTATATCCCTTTCATTGACATCTTAGATGTATCTAGTTTATATGCATTTCATATGATATAGCTTGGAAGTATTGTCTTTTTGAAATGACCACTGGATCCTCATAAATGCAAAAGGAAAAACAAGCCTGAAAATGTGAGCTAAACATAATGTTAGAAAGTATAAACCAATGCAAAGAGAAGATAGCATTACAGTTGAAATGCTCCAGCTTATCATTAAAAAATCCTGCATGAGTCTGCCTTTAAGAGCATAAATCAGATATATACATACTCTAAAGGATGCCAAGATATCAGTCTCACTTCTACAGTGAAAATTTTTAAAGCCAAAGATTTAATAATCTTGAACTACTGATGTGATAAACCAGACTCTCTATCTTTGTATTCTCTATATTGAGACATAAATATGGAGAAACTGGTTTGATTTCTGTTGAGGAATAAGAAAAAGAGAGACAGTGTCTTCCTAAAATAGTGTGCAAATATATATTATAAATATTAAAGAAGTTAATCTCTCCATTCAGATTTTTGGGAAAGTTTATTGTTAGTTCCAGCATGATAAACTGATGTTCTTAAAGGCTTTTATCTCTAGGTAATAGAAAGCCTAAACTGGCAGCAGAAAGCAACAGTTACATTGTAATAGGCAAAATAAAATAAATCGCAGAAGGTTTCAAACATGGCATCCAATATTAACAACATCAGATTTTCAGATTACTTTTCTATATTAGTTTTGCCTAGAGCTGAACTTCAGAATAGTTTTTGAGCTGATCATTATTTGAAGGAGTTACAGAATTACAATAAACATTAAAAACACTAAGAGAGTAAAAAGTTCAGCAACACGAAGAGGCAGCAACAGTTCAAGGGCCAGGAGATGACCAAATGGAAAAGCCTTGAGATTATTACACTCAAGACACAATAAATTAAAAGAGTGAGAATAGTGATTATAGAAAATGATTGGAAACCAGATTGATGATTAGGAAACTCGAAAAGACAGTAAAAGACGAAATTTAGTTTTATTTGAATGCGGGTGTAGTAAAAGTATGCTGAAAATCAGGTAGGGGACTCACACTAGGAGTAGGAGTATTTGTACAAGTATTTACCATAGCATCACTAACAACAACAACAACAAAATCTTTCAGCAAATGTTTTGCTCAACAGTCACCAAATGACTCACTTACAGAAATCATATTATCAGGAAAAACTGAAAAACGGGAAAACAAAAACTACTAAGGAGGAAAAGATTAATTATAAGCACTGTAATACAATACAAAAGTAGACAGTTTAGAACTTTGTCATGACTAGCTTCCACCATTCACTGTATCTGAGTCAGATATGAGTAGTTTGAAGAAGAACTGGAATTCCTGCTAAATGCTTACCAACGTTAAATAATTTCTTTAGCCACACCACTTCTGCTACAGGAAGGAGGACATTATTACCTACATCTCAGGGATCTTTGATTGCACACAGGTTTACAAAGAATCACTTCAGCTCTTTGTATAACCCTGTGTAATTAGTCCAACTTTCAAATTTGCCTTAACTTACAGAAGTGTTAGACCAGCTCCTACCTGCCTCTAGGAATACAAAGACTAAAGACTGTTTTCGATGTAGCTCAGTAGATGGTTACAGCAGAGCATCTCAGCCATCGATCTGTAAGACCAGCCCTGCAAGGAAAATCAGTAAGAGCCTTTACCTGACCTAGAAGTAAAAGCTACCAAACTTACTGCATAACATCATGGAAAACCAAATATCACCTCAGCTCTAATTGTATAGCTCATCTCCAATAATTTGTTTACTCTTTTCTTTCACACAAAAGTCAATAATGGTCCAACTTTTCTCAAATTAACCTAAATACTACATAACCCCCTGCTAATGTAATGTTATTCTTTTAAAAGTATGTTTCTGAACTTACAACAGTGGCTGAAAATGAACAAAACAAAGGCATAGTTACTAAATATGTGTTCCAGAGTTAAAACTGTAAGAGACAAAAAGATGATATATCAGAGATAAGTGAACTGTACAATGTTTGATTTTTTCAGGAAAAGCATCCAAAACTTGAGAGTCCATTCTCACCGAGGCAAAAAGTCATAGCTCCACCAATTTCAATGGAAAAATTGTACAATGACAGAAGCACAAAATGGGCCTGAAACATTTGTATGAAACTTATCTTAACCTGTTAAATGTATTGCAAATATCAGGAGAAAGTACGGGTTTTGGGATATTTCCAATAATTTCTAGTTTGGTTTTATATTGAAATATGCTGAGACTAGGCTTTCAAGACAATATCTGTTTCTGTTAGGAACAGGATGTGAAAATGCATTTTTTAGATTAAATACACAAACAAAAGCAAAACAGAACTCTAGACTATTCTATTATTTAGCAGAATTAGCAGTATCTGCACAGAAATGTCTAAAGATTAAGCTAATAGGAAGAGCTTCTAGTATTTTGTATTACCCATCTGCATACATAATGTGCATGTAGTGGCTCTATGAAAAGGCACTGTAGTCTCTTGGAACTGATGTTCATAACAATAACAATATGGAAGAAGTTTCACAGATGCATTTGCCAAACCTGACAGTCAATATATAAAGGAATTCAATCACCCTTCAAGTACGCAGAAACTTTCAGAAGCATATTTTACCTCTAAAATATCAAGAGTTGAAGAGCTTCAGTCACAAAAAACAAAAACATCTTTAAGGAGTTAGTCTGAAGGATCCAATAGCATTTTTAGACAGCCAAAATATGGCTAATGAATCAGGAAGCCAAAAAGATTTGAAAGAGTAGAGAACTTCCAGGGAACACTAGGTTACACTTCAGCAGACTAATCTGGATAAGAAAACAGTAAACTAGCATAAAAATACTGGAAAGTTTCCCCATCTAAACAGACTCAAGAGGAAGGCAGTAAAAACTGCCAAAAGCATCTTTAACAAGCTGCCAAACATACGTTCCACATCAGAAGAGATTCCCAGCTGAGAAGTGGAAAGAAAGACATGATGGGCATCTTAGAAAAACCAGAAATCTTTTGTAAAACTAAATAAATGTGGAGAAAGAAAAAGCTGTTGATGGTCATATAAGCAGTAAGTGGTTTTACATAACAGCATTTTCAATATATAAGATAATTAAGTTTCAATGTCTCTGAAAAATTAATGAAAGTGTTGTAATGATCCACTCCCCACTCTCATTAAATCCTTACAACTTACAAAATCTGCCTTTGATGTTGCAAATGGAGACCTAGCTCCAAAAAGCAAAATCTGGGCTTAATCTCCTAAAAATAACTCTATGTTCATATTTATAAACACTTAGTTAAGATGACAAAAATCCTAACACACAGGGCTTTATCATGGAATACCAATTGCAAGAGCTCACTTAACTTTAAATCTTACAACATGTATTTATATTTCTTCGTAACAAATAATAGTCATCTGTTGTTGCTTACATAGATATTTCTACAGAGCCCCAAACTTCTTAACGCATTCGTTTTTTACTGTTCACTAATCTCAGTGAGTTCAGTTCAAAGACCTCACTCAAGCAAAACTCACAGTGGACTCACTGTGAATTCTGACAAAATAAAGCTCTTGGAAGCAGTACGGAGAGAAGAATAGATTTTGAAAAAACCCCCAAACAAACCAAAAAAACACAAACCCCAGAAGTTAGTCGAGTCTCTCATAAATTCACAGTCTTCTTGGTATTTATTGCAACCAATGTACTTTTAAAGAGAGTAATTTTGTTCTAGAAACTACTTTGAATTTTAATTTTTACTTTTTCTTCATTTCACAAGATTAAAAAGGGAAATAAAACTGTGATCTTTAAGACAGTCAGAGATACCAAATTGTATAAAAGCACATAACAAATTCAAAAATTCCCACAATTACATGCTACAAAACATGTGCCTGAAGATAGACATGCGTTCATATTTATGACATAAATTGGAGCCTTAGCAATATACGTTTTAACTGGTGACTTGAAATACCAGAAAATAACTTTGTTAAACTTATCAGAAGTAAAGCCCCATAAAATTGTTCAAAAGCATATGCTGACTGTTAACATTTGCTGAATTTATTTTGAAGGCTTTTTAAAATACCCAAATCTTAAGTAGTGAAGTCTGATACTTCCTGCTTGGTCCTTAAACTTGGCAGTAATGAAAAATTTGTCATAGCAAATAATCACTCTACGTTATAGAAAACATTTAATGCTGAAGAAATTAGCAAAACAACACGTCTTATTTTAAATATTAGTTACAAAATTTTAACAGTAGCAATGAAATATTCACTGCATCTCACTAAGAGCTGGTAGAAGTTCAGCTGGAGAGCAAATGGAATATATACTTTTTCCTGGACCTGTAACAGAAAATGTAGCACATACTTTCTTTTCTGACTAATGAGAAAGATCAACAGTAAGTCTGAACAACGCCCTAAATGCATCAGTGAGCTCTTTTGCTGACCAAATAGCAATAAAATTGGTACATCTGTTTGTTGACAAATGATCTATCAGGAGCACAGTGCCAAGAGTCTGTCCCCAGATATCCCAAAGCACTACCAGACACAGAAAAGACTCCAAGAAAGATACAGGTTTGCTAAGCACTTACTTTTTCTGATGGGCTGAGACCTGCTTTTTTCTGAACTGAAGGACATAGAAGAGATTCTGATGGAAAACCTCAGTCAACCCTTTCCATCAGGGAGCTTTCTGTGGGTTTTCCAACAATAGAAGGAAGCTTTTCCTCCAAATTATTACATAAATATATAAAATAGCCAAGATAAATATTTTGAGAAGTCTTAATACGAGATGAAAATATTTAGCTTTCAGAATTGAGCAGTTAGTGTGTTATCATCACTACTTTCCCGCTATTCATAATCACCATCTGTTTATAGAAACCATCTCTCACCTTTCATTTTAAAGTCAGCTTGTCAGCCCTTCAGTAGGAATGCTCTTTTTTGTACATGCTTGCATAGTGTCTAGCAAAAAGCAATCTTAAACCCTGAATGGGATACACAGCAGGTAAGTTCTTCACCAAACTCTCAAAAAACCTTACAACTTAGAATCATAGAATCATTGAGGTTGGAAAAGACCTCTAAGATCATCAAGTCCAACCGTCAACCCAACACCACCATGCCCACTAAACCATGTCCCTAAGTGCCGCATCTACACGTCTTTTAAATACCTCCAGCGATGGGGACTCCACCACTTCCCTGGGCAGCCTGTTCCAATGTTTCACCACTCTTTCAGTAAAGACATTTTTCCTCACGTCCAATCTAAACCTCCCCTGGCGCAACTTGAGGTCGTTTCCTCTCGTCCTATCGCTAGTTACTTGGGAGAAGAGACCGACACCCACCTCGCTACAACCTCCTTTCAGGTAGTTGTAGAGAGCGATGAGGTCTCCCCTCAGCCTCCTTTTCTCCAGGCTAAACAACCCCAGTTCCCTCAGCCGCTCCTCATAAGACTTGTTCTCCAGACCCCTCACCAGCCTCGGTGCCCTTCTCTGGACACGCTCCAGCACCTCGATGTCCTTCTTGTAGTGAGGGGCCCAAAACTGAACACAGTATTCGAGGTGCGGCCTCACCAGTGCCAAGTACAGGGGCACGATCACTTCCCTGGTCCTGCTGGCCACACTATTTCTGACACAAGCCAGGATGGGCTTCTTGGCTGCCAACTTCCCAGTGAAAGATAAAGGAAATTGCTAAAAATGGTCAAAACATGACCCTTATAAAATCTTTTGTGAGAGCAAAATAATCCCTCTCAAACCCATCAGCATATACAACTATTTGAAGCTATTGCTAAGATTTATTGTGTTCTTTGAATGTCACAATATTCACACTGTTTTCTGGTAACCAAACTGTTTATATTTCAGGAGAAAAACAAATCTGGCAGGAAGAAAAATGGTTTCATACATCTCTTACACTGACAGAATTATGCTAGAAGCAAGCAGCAGTCGGAGACCTATTTCAAAATAAGACTTATCTGTACAGAAGAAGTGATATAATATGATAAAAGTAAAATACAACAAAATGTTTATCACTCCAGTGAAATGTATGATGAAGTCTGATTTTTTCTTGTTTTGCCAGGTTCATTCATACTTTGATTTATCCTGAAACTACTAATTTGCAATAATTTACACCATCTCCTGAGAAAGATTATATGTAGTTCTACATTTGAATTTGGATTTCACATACAATATCTCTACCAGGTATGAATTATAAATAAAGCTAAAGCTGCAGTAGAGACTTTATGATGAACTAAATTATTCTATTAAAAATAAAATCATTGAAGCATTTGTAAAGCTCAGGTTATTATGCCAATAACTTATCTTTGCATTTTCTGGAATGCCCATCTGAAACATAAATTAAATTCATAGCCATAGGGTTATGTCTGTTTCAGATTTATGAAAGATATTATGATGCAATAAATAACAGCAGCTACAGAGGATGTTGGAGTGTTTTGCTCACTCTTACTCATGTAGTTACAGATTTATAAATTAGAGTGTTCTGTGATTAAGATGGGTATTGAAAAGTAAGTTCTCCTCTTTCATGATATAACACTTGGACTAAGATAAAAAGTTCTGATCTGTTCACTCTAAGCTAACTGTCTTAAGCAATCTGTAAAAGCTCCTCAGTGATGGGAGCTGGCTTGCCAAAATGTCAGCAGCAGGCAGCCTTCCACTGCTTCCAGGCAGGCTACCTACCACTCCCTCCTAAAAGAAGGGATCCAAGAAAAACAAATCTGTCAGCGTGTAAACTTGTATAATTTTTAGCTGAAGAATTAAATGCTATGTTACCCAATGTCATCAGCGAAACCTAGGGCATTACTAGGATGCTGCACTTGTGTATTCCTCTGCTCTACCCATCAAGGAGAACACCCTAATACAGACTGTAATATACACTGGGAAAAGCACAATACAAAACAGAGCAACAATCCACATGTCCAATTTCAGTCGTTCTTATTAGGTTTTCCACTGATATCAAACCTTGTGGTTGACAATATTTTACTAATGACATTATTTTGAATATAAGCCCTGATATTTAAACAAGCAGTTAAAGACATACCTGTTCAGAAAAAATACCATTTAACACTAAATCAACTCTTTACAACTTAGTATTTATTAGTAGTTGGAAAATATGATACAATGGTGCCCAAAGACCTACTTGGCAATCAAATCTAGGGTGTGAGGCTTTGTTTCTCTTTGTGTTTGTACAGTTATTACCATTAAAGGCTGCTATTTAGAGTTTCAGGCATACAGGAAGTGGGGAAAAGATACAATGTCCAGGAAGGTAAATATTACAATATGTCAGCCTTTGAAGATGTATTATATTCACTCAGTTTCTTCTGAAAAAGCATACAAATTCAATGCAGCATGGACTAAAAAAAAATAATCACAGGCATGCCTATATAGATATGTACAGTTGTAGAAGTCACTCATTCACCTTCCAAGTCAGCCTGCCATGGGACAAATTTGGTCCAGGAGTCGTTTTACTACTGTGATGAGCTCAAGATCATTTTCCTCTTAACATAGATCATTACCTTGAGCTCAGCAGTGAAACAGTATGGGTACATTTCTCCTGCTTAAATCAGTGCCTGGATAGGATAGAATAGAAACCTGATTACCTGTATCTTTCCACACAGAAATGGCCCTAGATCATATGGGAAAAAATGGTTAAAATAAGTTTCACCATACAGAGATAGCAGTTCTATGAGACAATGCATTTTTTATCAGAGAAATAAACTTTACCAATATGTTGACAAGGCTGCCTGTACTATTATCGTTAGCCTACTTGTCATAAATTTAGCAGCATAAATGACTTTTTCTGAAGGATGGGTAACAGGTGAGTAAATCTGGAGATTTTATGAAGCAAAAGCAGCAGCAAATCTAGCATGAAAGTAACAGAATGAAATTATTCTATTTTCTATCACAGAATGGTAACGAACTGTTTCTGGGCAAATGTTAAAGGTACAGAACTATCAACTGCAAAATAAATGAAAGGTTTTAAGTTAAATAATTTGTCTTTTAAGAAACTAAATATTAGCTAGACTCTGCCACAACTATTTCACTAAACAAAATATTTTTTCCTTACTTTCTACTGATTTCCTAGTTTAATTGTTTTCAGGAAAAGGAAATGAGATAGGAAAATGGAAAACACGTTAGAAACGTGATTAGAGACATAAGAGACACCAGAAATACCACCTTCTATCACATTAGAACAGGCTGATTGTAGAGTTGAGACAACAGAATTAAAAAAAGCAAGCTTGCAAACTAACTAAACTGTTAAAATAGTTAACATATGCATAGCCTACATGCTTTACGTTGAAATCATCATAAATGATGGAAGGTATGGAAAGTGTTTAAATGATGAAGAATAGTTTTAATATTACACTAAAGGTTCTACTTGGGAGTTCTACCCTGGCTCAGCCCCAAGGCCTTTCACACATCTTTAGCAAATCCTTAATGCCTATAGACAAGAAGACGTATGTATACAGTTCAGATGGATTTTGAAAGGAATGGATAACTTTATGAATATTATTTGCAAGTTTGCAATATGTGAAAAATGAGGCTCCGTGCTCAACAGAGAATGATGCCTCACTTCCACTTTTCTTCCATTTGATGAAATGTCAGGACAGAATTCAAAGTGAGGTCATCATCCAAACTTTTTCTGAAATATCGGTCCTTGCCAATGCAGAGTGCAGGAGATAAGGTTCAAGAATCCAGTCATTTGAGCTGACATGCTGGTTCCTACTTTATGTTCAAAGAAAACTCACATGTATGTACATAACACAATTGTTCGCAAAAAGAGAGAGCATAGTATCGAAGCTGAGAATTTGCTAACGCTTCTGAGATTCTTATTTAAAGACTCAAGAATAAGTGGCATTACATAAAAGATGTAATTATACTAGTCATTTGCTGATAAAATATAGCTACTTTTTGCTAACATATTTCTGAGGTTATCAAAAGCTTTGTGTTATGAGGACATAATTATATTTAGTTAATACTATTATGACACCGAATCAAGCAAATTCTTCCTGTACAATGAGAAGGAGCACCATAAATAGGAAAAGTAGGAGGCAAAGGGATTTCCTCAGCAGCTGAGTAACTTGGAACAGAAAGAAGCAATATGGAAGAGTATTCTACACAGAAACAGGAAGAGGTATAAGACAGGAATCACCAAATTCTCAACCTCTCCTTTGTTTTAGGAGATAAATTAAGAACAAACACACATAGGCATTGCCATAAGGGAACAGACGCAAGATCAATCTAGCCCAGTATCCTGTATGGTAAGTAAGTGGCAGCATGGCAGTGTTAGATAATTCTAAAGAATATGTGAAGCACCCCCTGTAAAAATCCATTATATAAACTTCTGTAGGATTCATCCTGATTTTTTTAACGCTGGACTGGTATAAAACATGAAGAAGGAGTTCTAATATTCTCTCTTTTGATAGTCTTTAATATTTTTTTTAAAGCAGTATTTTATGCCTAATTCCTGACTACTCAGTTTTATCAATAGCCTCCTGTGTGGAATCTCATTGTGCCTTTTGATAGTCTGGTTATGTTAATGACTTCTTAATTCTTTTCCCGATTCACACATTTAAAAAACTGCAGAGCTTAAGAAGGAATATTTCCTTTGCAGAAACCAGGATAACTAGAACTCTTAAGATTTCAATTTCTAATTTTTTCAGCATTCTGTTCTTAGACGTAGTTCTGGTTCTTTCACATGTATGCAGCTCATGATACACAACTCTCGTACATTCATCTGTTCCTTCTAACTTCTCTCCTGCTCATTGTCTACGATAATTTCTTTCCCATTCCTGCATGTAATCTCCTCTACAACAATTAATAGAGTCACAGTCCTACTAAAGTTTTAGAGTACTCAAACAAAATAACAACTGTGACAATTGATGGCTAGTTCAATTATTAAGCAATTTTAGAGGATAATTGGCAACCTTAAATAGTTTAAGAAATCTATTCACATTAGGACACTAGCAAAACCTAAGTTTCTACTTGCCAGCTGTCCTGTTTCAATTTCAAGCTGAAGATTCTCTCTCCTTTCAGTTAAAAAAATCCTCACAAATTTCTTAAAAAACAGAAATGCAAGTCATGAATATGTAGAAGTTATACATGATAATCTAGGATGAGGCATGTTCTTCTTTGCTAACGAAAACATAAGCACTTCTAGAACCTACTGACACCAACAAATCTTTTTATTTGAACAATTCAATTAGAAAAAAAAGAAAACATGCAACAAAAAAATCTGTCTACAGTTATTGGAAGGTGTTTTACGTGGGTTTTGAAATTAACGATTTGCAAGATTATTGTTATTTATTGTCATAAATAACCAGCTCAGATGATGTAAGGAAAGATAACTGCAATGCTTAACAGTTAAGCCTTTTCAATTAACCACTATAAAAACTCCCTTACTTACGCAATCCATGCTAACTGGTCAATATAATTTGCATTGTTTGAGTTGCTGTTTCTATAAAGATTTAAGCACATACTTAAATCGTGCGGTATTACTTATATGAATAAAGTGAAACATATCCTTAAAATCTTGTAAAATCAGGTTCTAGGAATGGTTTCAGGTAGTTCTGAAAATTTAGTATGCGGAAGAATACGTTTTCTAAACTATTAACGGTAAATATTGCTTGTACCTCCGTATCTTTTAAAACGCACACTTCTGAAATATAATGATTCGAATATTTAATCTCATCTTCTAAGATGCATGATGGAGTGTTTATAACTTTTGGAGTTGACAATATAAGTTTCTGGAATTTCTTTAATAGCTGTATTAATTGAAGAGTGCAAGACAGTATTAAAAATAGTTATGAGTCCTGACGAGGTCTATGGTAATTCCTAACTCTTGAGAAGAGCATTTCATACTTTTCCAATGGTCCCTATCAAACTTCTTTCCCACTATTTCACAAACCTCCCCAGTCAGTTGACAATTTCATCACTGCAATAGGCCTGTAGCTGTCAAAAACTTGCCATGGTGAGAAAACTTTTCAAATCCATACAGAGATTTGAAAGTAAAAAGGAAAACCTTAAGTCAGAATATATATTTGGTGGATATCAGAGTATTATATTTGCAAATAACTTATTTTGCTATGTAAGTTGACCATTATGCTTTTCAAACCCAGATGGTGTTCTTTCAAGACATTTTTCTTCATTCTTAGATAGAACAAGTGGATTAATAAAGTCTGAAGCATACAAATGTATCCAGGTCTGAGTCCAATAGGAAAGAGAGCTATATCCTAGCCATTAGCAGACAGAACTAAGAGGTTTTGGCTGCCAAGGAATGTACCAATGTATCTTTGCACTGTCACAGCTTTATAATAAAACAGAAAAATAGTAGTAACCACTTGAGGCTTTATGGTACTTTGCAGTTAAGGATCTCAAAACAGTAACTTGCCTCCAAAGAAAGTGGAATGCTTCATAAGGTACAGTCTTTTTCTTCATGTGATATTGATCTGTAATTTATAGTTTGATTTTTTTTTTTTTATCATGGCATAGACTGCTTGTCCTAGTACTGGCTTTCTTTTTACTGACTTTGACTCTCAGAACTTTTCTCTTTTTTTTTTTTTCTTGAGCCCTCTGGCCTTATTCTAACTATTACTGCATGTTCTTAAATACTTGTTTCATTTTTCCTAAGTTTTGGGTCATTATCCATTCTGGTATTTTATATATTATTTTAAAATCTCCAATACAATTTTAAAATCTCAAATGTAATTTTAAAGACTACAGAAAAGCTCTAATACTTCTAAAAATTATTTAAATTTCATTAAAATTCTTCTCCTGTAGCAAAACTTTACATCTGATGTGATGGCTTTATGTATACTATGTATAAGTACACAGTGAGACCTTTTTCAACATTTTCTGATGAACTGTCTGCATATGTTTACAAGTGTTACATGGCAAATTTTTCTCAAAGATGTCCCTTGGTACCACAGAGAATCAAACTGTGAAAACTCTACAAGCTGATTTGAAAAATATATAATCTCCAGTCTACAAGAACTTTTTAATATAAATGTTAGTTACAACATGAACATAAATATTGAAGCTTGTAACTTTCAGAACTTTAAGAGGTAAAAAAAAGAAAGAGAAAAATAAAGTTAATTATATATTGGGGAAAAAATACTGTCATTTTCAGAGACACAAAGGCATGAAAGAGCCTGGACACTCAGTTATATTCTTGCAAAGACAACTGGTCTCCTGAGGTTGGGTTTAAAGCATACTGGCAAGGCTGTATGTGTTGTATTATTAGCAGTGTTTCTACTACTTTTTTACGTCTGCCATTCTTAGTATTCCCTGAGCACAATAACGCAAGCATTTTAAGAAATAATGTTATAAAACATTATCATTACAACAGCTACACATTACAGAAGATTGTAATTCCAAATGCCGCCAACATTACTGGACTAGACTTGTAGCAGAATGTCAGGCCACTCTAAAGGAATGCAGACATATAGGGCCACCTAAAACAGTCCAAAAATAACTTTTTATTTATCTGTAGCCCTCAAGCAATATGACTGAAAAGTTTAAAAATAAATTAACTATAAGTGAACCTAAGGGAGAACTTTCATGTTCACACTTAGCATCTTGGTTATTGAGGACTTCATCATTTTCATGTCCACACGGAAAGAGACAGAATATCAGAACCTGACCCAACACTGATTGAAAAGAGGACTGGAAAGAAGGGAGTAGGTTTCCAGCTACTTTCAGAATGAGAAAATCATATAATGTGCAATCCAATCATGTAAAAAAAGTCTCATCTCAAAACATACTACCTCTTCATCCCAGACAGATATCCATTTAAAACTCATTATCTGAACAGGATGGAAGTCAATTACATTTACTTTTACTTATTGATTTACCAAAGACAATACTTCATCATTATGGCAGATTCCCTGTGCCAACCTTCTGTCCCAAATAATTATTTTTTCAATGAACAGTATTTGATATGCTTACCTATTAAATTTTACAAAACAAACAGCTCAATTAGCATAAAGCATGAGTAAAAATACACTGGCTTTACTATAAGAGATAAAACCCTTTTATCAGTTACCTATGGACAAATAGTACTTATCTGCTGACAAAGGCACAGCACATGGTAAAACGGGTGTTGAGTGTGTTAGCTATCCTAAATGAATGCATTATTTATGAATCCAGGTCTAACTTGTTTGCAAACTATGTGAATTATTAAACCACTTGAGAAACGATTAAAATACATATTTTTTAAATACGTCAGCATAAAAATTTTTATTTTGTTCACACTTACTAAAGTCTTGCTCCAGAAAGGTACCATTTCACTAAAGCTACTCGCATGCATAAAAATGGAGCTGTTTGTCATTACTGGAACTAAGGTCTCAGTTCACTTAATCACATTCATTTTTTTTTAAACAATAGAAATAATCCCCATGGTTTGTTAAAAATGCTAAATAAAGTCCAGATATCTGAAGTGTATAATATTAAAAAAAAAAAAAAATCTTAAAGATAACCACAAAAATTTTGTGTTTACGATCTGGTATCAGAGCTAGAAGCATAAATAATGAAATTTCATTTTATTTGAATATAAGATTTCTCTCCTAGGCTGGAAGATTAAAAAAAAAAGAAAGAAAAAGTTTATTGGTGTTTAAGGATACGGTGCAATTAATAATGCCTGCACAAAAATTCTCTCAGTATCTACAGTTCCGGTTTAGATTTCTTTTTTGTTAAAAGTCAGTATTTTCAAATCTTCCAGGGGAAAAATATTATTTCCTAGTATTTTTTAACGTATTATGCCAAAACATCCTTTTCTGAGAATTCACTCAAAGATTCAAGGACCTGCAACTGAATTTATATTCTGGTTTTGTAGGACTGTTCAACAAAGTATTCACATCAGTTTGTAAAAGCCATCAGCGCCTTGAGAGGGCTATAAATTTAAATCCCTGCATTTGTGGATACAGAATTATCAGAATACGGCTGATATTGAAAATAAAACTTTCCTGTTCTGGTACACATTTGAAGGATATGCTGTAAATCATATTGTAATAATGCAATAACTGCTCACTTAATTAATTACACTAACCTGTTTGTCTGGAAAGAAAAGGTAGTCTGTGAACTGAAGAGCTGAAATCTTTTGCCTCTTTCAGACTAAAACAACTAGATGGGCTCTGACTTTCTTCCAAGTTTATAGAATGAGACTGCTCCAAGACTGTAGAACCAGCAGAGGCAGCATTAAGCTGAAAAAGAGCATCTTGTGCTTTCTTTTTTTCTTTTTTTAGCATATTTACCAGAATATCTGCAAGATAAATTAAGGAAATCATTAAGGACCTCTTTTTTATAAAGCAACAATCATCATCTTGGTTTATCCCTAAGTCTTTTTTTTTCCAAGTGGAACAATTCCAATTATGGAAACCTATATGTGAATATGAATTCGGAGTTGGGCATATTCTTTGCAATTATAGTCATCCACTTTAGTTTTTCCAAATGGCAGATTAATTTTTACTGAACAGTAACAAATTCACACATTGACTACAATTGTTGATCCCATTCAATCCACATCTGATAAAAGCATTTACAGACAAACAGGAATGAAAACTCTAGTATCTTATTGCCATTGTGTGACATTCCCTTTTTTATTTTTTAAATGCTGTAATAAACAAAACTTCCAAACAAAAGAAAAAACTTCTTAACTTACAGGTAGCCTGGCAAGTGCATCACATCTGTAAGCTTTTCACAATAAGAAGGTTTACTAAAATGCAGAGCAGGTCTTCAGGAAATTTATTCCAATAACACTATGTATTTACTGGAAGTATATTTGGTATAAATACATTTTGCATAACAGCTTATAGAGGTCTTACAATGAAAATCCTATGTGCATTCAGCCAAAACCACAGGAGTCCCTGTGATATGTTTTTCGATATGTTATTCATTTTAATCCTAATTAATCTTCTAAATGAACAACAGAAAATCTAAGTAGTCTTTGGGGAATATTATTAACTGGACTAGGTAGTAATAATAAAACACTTTACAATTCAGTTATGATAGCTCCTAGCTACCATAGGCAAGAAGGACCTCATAGATTATTGACTAAGCAGCTTCCATACTTCCCATCGCTTAATCACACTAGACATGTTACTAAATTTCTAATGGTGATGTACACTCACTTAGCAGCTGCAGACTCTGTAAATCAGTTTTGTGTTCAAAGTCTTAATTTTTATATTCTTCCTATATAACTCTAACATGGATTTACACAAGTTTCTTCCTTGTACTTCTGCAAACAAAGCTGTATATATCTATCAGGCACAAGTGCATTTGATAGAGATGTTCTGCTTTTTTTAATTATCAATGTCATACTAATGAAATAATTTATTTCAGGAAGAAATGTTTCTGGGAATCCCGATCTTAAAATTGACATGAAAATTGAAGAATTTTTTGAAAGGAATGATAAGTCAGTGTTAGAGCTAAACTTATTTGAAAGTGCACCTTGGAAAATGACCATCTTATCTTCTGTGACAGAGCAGAAATAGAGAAGCTTTCCTGCCACCTCAATTCAGACCAGTAGCATGCTACACGCTGATTTAAAATGCCATTCTTATTTGATAAATAAAATTGATCTGGAATTGTTGAGCATGAAGAATGCAACTGAGTTTGCTTTTTCCTAGTAACGGTGAAAGAATCTCTGTTACCTATAAACTCAAAACCAGAACAAAACCATTTTTTCAGTTCTCTGCCATATTCAAATTTTACCCACCAAGTAGCCACAAAGTCAGGGAGACAGTGATGCTGTGGTCTGCCCACAGTTCTGTCAACCTGCTAAAAATAACTCCCACCCATTATGCAATAGTGCAACTACTCACGTGTTTCCTCTGGGGCAGTGAAATGGACAAAGCATGCCTGAGCAGTTTAGTATTTTTATATGCAAAAAGCTTTAGCTTTGATTTAAATTTTAAAGTTGTATGTAAAGAATACAAGTTTTATATTTATTCTGAAGGCAAATAGCCCAATAGTCCCCAAAGTAGCACTTCATTTGGCTAAAAATAACACTTACAGGAAATTCTATTCTTTGTAAGGTAATAAATTGATCTTTATATAGCATCAGAGTTTCCCATTCTGAAAAATGGGTTAATTTGCTTGAGGAGAGTGTTTTCAGCATGGCTGGTATTTGGATCTTGGCTGGACCGTTCTAAAGCTAAGTGGTGCTTGGATCTAGGATTTTGGTTTGGGTCACAACTGTAATAGAAGCAGGTGCAAAGCAGGAGTCCTGCCACATAAAAGTTGGGAACTGTGTAATTGCTTTAACACAGTGGGGTCAGTAGGGAGAATTTCCTTCCATACAGCTAATGCCTATCTCACACACATAAAAACCATTGTAGCCAGATCAGCTCAAACACAAGTAGTATTTTTTTCCTCACAAAGGATACTGATTTCATTGTCTCTTTGCTGCAGAAGTTCTTTCAGTTTTTTCAATTCTTCTTCTCCTGCTTCTTTGTTAGTGTCTTTTTCTTCAGAGATGTGTTGTGAGAGCAGTTTTGTATCAGAAATCTTTGAATGATTCATTAGTTGCTATTAGGAGAACCGGAAAAAGCACACTCTTAACTTTACCTCCAGCTATGTATTTATTCTACTCTGAGACTATCTAGCTATGGTAGAAAAGGTAAGGCCTTTCTAGACTTCACAGAACAAAATCAATCTACTAGTTGACTGTCAAGTTATATGTGTTGTGTCAAGTAAGAGACAAGTTGTATTTGTTGATCTTCACTACCAAGCATAAAATTTACTTTACTCTTTCTACACATAAATTCCAGTGTTCTCTACTATCACAGAGCTTTTGGTATTAACAATGTAACTAAAACATAATTATTTAAAGACAATAAATTAAGATCAGCAATGTATACATTATTATATTGGAAAACTATATCCCAAAATACAGAAAATAATATATTCTTTTCTATTGCTTTCCCTATTAATTTCACTTGTTCTTCTTAGTTTAAGTGTATCTTGTTTGCTCGATGATTTAGAAGGGCTTACACCACCATCAGGAGAGTTAGTGTAACAGATTCAGGTATGTGGTGGGTTTATTCTTTATTTTTATCTCTTTCAACATAGTTTGTCCAAAATAAAGCCTTCATAGTGCTGGGAATACAGATGGATGCAATTATCCATATACAGATAACTTGTCTGTGTTGATTCCAATAACTTCCAGTGCTCTCTTACAATCTACTGCATACTGAGATCCTTGCTGGAATTTCCACAAAATGCTGCTGAATTTTTCCAACTAAATTTCAAATTTCTATCAGTCCTCCATGCACTTTCACAGTTCAATTGTTTTACCCTTTTCCAATGCCTCTCAACTGTATTGCATTTCTTTTGACACTTTTCAACCGTGAATGTCTTCAAGTTATTTTCAGTGCCAGCTGGACTTCCATCTATGTTTAAAAGAAATACCTTCACATGAATGAAGCAATACTTGATCTTGCGCATGTCAGCACCAACATCCAGAGTGCTATCAGGATCATTATCCTCGAGAAATGTTTCAATTAACTCATCCAACCTGAAAATACATAGCATTTTTAAGGAAAAAAAAATAATCACAAACAAGCAGACAACTCTGTAAAGTAATGTGTCAAATACAATACAAGATTTACCAAGCTGACTGATATTAGTAGGTTATTTTCCTTCAAGGTCCATGCAATTGCAATGTACTTTTGTTCCTGATACTAAAACCTGGATTTGATACTGGAGATTCTACAACTCCATATCAGAACACACTTGGACATATTAAGGAATAGTTCTAGAACTAAAAGCATCTAAGAAGTAATCTTTTCTTTTTGTCATTTATTTCATAACCTTCTGTTCTTCTACCATCTCATAATTGAAAAGATCTAAAGCCTGCCTTCTCAGAAGACTAGATTTTTAGAGGCTTTGGGCATAGGATTTTTTAATATATATATATGATTATTTGTGCAAAAGAAAAATCCACTTTTCTATTACAAGAGTCAGCAGATAGCATAGCTTTCATACATAAAATTACCTGCTCCAGTCACCAAGCAAAGCAACCTATCTTTTGATGCAGATATTTAAAGATTTCTCAAAGTCCTACTGCTCTTCTTCTGGTTAATGAAATGTAATTATTATTTTATTTAGTTGCAATTTGTTCTTATTTAACAAACATCTGACAACATCTTCCTTAGGGAGGAGCAATTCTGACTTTGGTAATTCAGTCTTCGTAAGAAAATCTGGCACACAGAAGCATCCTCTTGCTTTTTCAAAACCAAATTAAAATATTCAGACTGGAAACCTGCACAGGCATAATATATCATGCCTTTAAGCCAGATGTCACAGTTATATGGATAGAGTCAGATTTCCTCTTGCATGCTCTCACCAGCTCTCCAGGTCTTGCATTCCAGGATGCATGGCAGATCAACCTCAAGAAAAAGGGCAGAAGATTTCTAAACCAAAACTAGCCCTTAGCCCAATTACTAAGGTACATTTCTGGAAAATAGCAAGTGCATCCATCAACTCCATCAACTAGTTTTAGATTAAAGGCTTCCTGGTGCCCGACAAATGCTATTACCATTAACTTAGTCGGCAAATGGTGGGCAAAAATGACAACCATATGCCCCATAAAGCATAATTCTATGATTTTAAATGTTTATTTAGGTTATTATCCTCAGAAGATGAACATAGGTTCTGAACCTGAGTGAGCCAAGGTATTTAAGGTACCTGCATCAAATGCCCAACAGCCAGAGAAGGGCAGGTGTTCAGAACCATCTCTGTGCCTAGTGTTTCTTTTGGACTAGGTTTGTTCAGCTCCTCACTTAATACGCAAGCCTTCTGAATGTCACTTAGTAGTCATTTATCCTCTTCAATTACAGGATTGTGAATCTTGTTGCCATTTGATTTTCTGAATCACTTTCTGTAACCACATACCAAAATTTTACGCATTATACTATCACAGTGTCTAAAGTTGACACAAAACTAGGTGATTGGGATATTGCTCTGCTTTTGAAGACTTTTTTTACTGAGATTCCTCACATCACTATACTGTAGTAACAATTCCCTGCTGGAGGATGAAACAATGAGATGCACAACAAACAGAAAAAAAAGATATTTTCAGGAGAGAAATATCTGAAAATCAGGAGCTGTAAAACTGGAATGAAAATTGGAAAACATAACAGATAGGTTTGGTTATTTATCTCCTCCAGAGTTCACCATGGCAAACTGTCAATTCTCAAAACAGGAGAAAAAGGAGAGAAAAGAAGAGAGAAACCCCCAGTTAGTTTCACATAAACTGTGCTTTCCCATTTTCATTATTTCAGTTAAAGAACAAGAGACAAATATGTTGCCTATACCATTCATCATATGTGCAAAATTGACAGCGTCTGAATTTATAGAACAATCCCTGAAGTCAATGTGAGCTGTACATGTGGAGGGTTTAAAGGAGAGGATATTTAAAGAGAAATATTACTTACAGAAGAATTACTGGCATTGACTTGCTTCTTAAGTTAAGAGACTACAAAAATTACTGCGTAAAAGAGACCAGAATTTTACTTATTGCTACATGATTTTTTCTGCATGAAGAGTCCAACAGAACAGAGGCCAGTAGTACAAGAGGTTATTCATACTCTCTGCAGACACACTAGGCACAATGAGCAGGAGGATTAATCCTTCATATGTGGAGGTAGGCATCTGTGTAAGCACTGGGAAAAGAGAGGCATTTATACTATTAATGAGAATGCTATAGTGATTACACAGACACAGAGAAAGTCAGTATTTGTCAGTATCTTAAGCACCTTATTGATTTCAGTGAGTAAGAGGAAACAAGTAAAAAATATTTTTTATAACTAGACTGTCTAGACCGACTATATGAAGTCATCTATAAAAATGGGCCTTTAATCTTGAACTAGAAATTAGAAAGGAGATATTTTAACCTTACTAAGATTACCTGTTTGCCAGGGATTTACCCATACTCAGATTACCACAGATTTAGGCTGTGGGAATCAATAAAAAAAATTACACTAACTTGCACCATTACCATTACCAGAATAACACTGCAGAAAGTTAAAATATTTCAAGAGAAAGAAAAAGAATATATAATTCTTGTAAAATAATGCTTTATTTTTGAAAATTATTATTATTTGCCAGTCAAAAGTCAAGGTTAATTTGTCAAGAATAACAAATTAGACAAACTGTAATTATAGATACGGGCTGCTATTTCCTCTCTCTTACATTACCTTTAATGTGTTTGGCATTCTTGAAAAAACACAACAGCCCAATTCATTTTTGTGTCCCAAGGACTACATAGAAGCCAAAACAGATTTGAGCACTAGAAGACTGAGTCAAGTCTAAAATAGCAGAATGTAAATCAGAAGCTATAAACCAATTCAGCCTCTTTGCCAATTGTAGGAAACAGCAGAATCTTCAGTGTATTTTTAGATACATTTTTAAAATTTCATCTTGAAGAATTAGAAGAACAGACCAACCTAGTCTAAACACTATGGACAAAAATAAAAGAAAAAGAAGAAAAAAGAAAAGCAACAATGAAAATCCCCATGAATACCGGCAAAAGAAATCACTGCATCCCTCACATTTTTTTAGGTTTCCACGTAAAAGTTACCAGAGCTCTTTCTCAATAAACACATAGTCTGACAACACTCTGGAAATTCTGGGAGTTCTTCCAGTATATTGAAGTATTAAACAAAGGTAAAAAATAAACTGACAATGTGATACAGATGCAACTTGAAGTTTCTTTTCTTAATGAATAGATCTTAGTTAACTGAACCCCCTTTTTTTTTTTTCCCCCCGAGTGATTTATCAGCTCAAGGATTGTGAAAACAATTGAAACATTCTCCTATGAATTTATACAATGGCAAGATTTGCATTTTTACAAATGAAAAAAAAAAAACCCAATGCTACTTCCAATTCATTTCCAGAGATTTTCACAGAATAAATCAAGGAGACAATAAAGAATCACAGGAGGAGGGGAAAAAAAGATAGAGAATAAAAGAAAAAAAGGAATACTGACTGTACATTTTCTTTTTCCTAACATATATTAGACAAGGTAGGTCTGCTTGCTAGGTGACTCGGAATCAAAGGACAACATAATTCTACAAGATGAATATCCTTTTCCTTCTCATATTCCTGACTCAAACAGTTTATTATATTTACCTCTATAAATATCCATAAAAATAAAATTAAATATATGGCATATATGAAAACTAGAGCACAGAATTATATAAAATAGGGCTGTAAAAGATTTAAGAAATTCATATAAGGCATCTACAGTTATAACTCCGACACATTCTTTCTAGTGAAAACATTAAGCACAGGTTGTAGTCACTCTCCTATTAAAAGAGGCAGAGTGAGAAAATCCTTTTTGTAAGTAAAGGAGAGCCAAAATGGCTTTTGGTTTTCATTCAGTTACCTTCAAGAGATGGATAATACCTTTCTCCTTAGTAATAATAATATCTTCTGAGAGAGTCACCTAATCTCTGATCCTTAGTTCTCTACCAGAAGAACGCATATTAAACAGTTTTCCTCCAACCAAAGACTGTTGCAAGAGTATACGTCAGCAAGAATCAAATCAGAAAAACACATAAAACAGCACAGCACTGACCAAAGTTGGGCCTGGATGTTCAAGAGGAACAAGAAACCCACAGAGAACAAGAAATCCCGAGAACTCCCTAGCAAATCTCGCTTTAGTTGCTTACTCAGAGGCATGCATATGTGGCAGAGCAAAGGTAAGATGAAATCATGAGGTAAAATAACAATGTCCTCATTCTTCAGGACTTTTTTCACGTCAGTCATAGTAGAATGACTAAAGAAGCATAGCAAACAAAGTATTTTTGGTCAGTTGTTGTGGCTCAGCCCTGAGACCACATACCTAGACCTCTCTTAGATAGTCAGTACGTTCTATTTCCTGGAAAAGTTGCTAACTATAGTTTCTTTTCAAAAAGACCTGAGCAATCAATCCTTACATTTACTGATGACCAGCTTCTGCTATTATGCCAAGGATAATGGTTAATATTTGCACGCCCTCTCAAAACAGAAATTAGGAAATAAAGCTGCCCAAAGAAGGGAGTTTTGAAAATGAACTTGCAAAAGGAATGAGCATGCTTGGCACAGAACATATCTGAAAAATTTCTAAGTTTGTGACTGAGCTTTTCTTCTCCCAAAACATCCCAGGCTGAATGTTAATTTCCCCACTACACCCATTGCCAAAAGTCAATAGGAAAATAATTTAGAAAAATCAAAGATGTTCATGTACGTAAGTTCTATGACATGGCTGAGTGTGCCAAGGTAACTCATAAACTAGAGGAGAGAAAAAAGCCCAACACACTTTTGTTGAAGCTTACAATGAAAAACAGACAGAATCAAGTGGAAAAAAATAAATCAACCAAGAAATATACAAAAAACCCCTTCCACAGTGTTTATGAACATTGTTGCATGCTGTATGAGTTGTTTTTTTTTTTCTTTCTTGACTCTATTTATGAAGACTAGCACTACACCAGTGCTGGACTTTATTGTTCTTATATGAGAGGTGGATTGAAGTAGTAAGTTCCTGGTTTGGTATTCTATTTCTTTATTACCAACTTACAAAATGAGCTTACTACAAGCCCTTTGTAAAGCATCCATCAGTATCAAAAAGAATAATTCCCCAACTACAATTAAAATTAAAGATAATCAACCCAAAGACCTAGTAATGAAAGAACAACAAAAAGCCTAGTAACAGATACCTCTCAATCACTGGAGCAGAAACCTGAATAAAGAGATGGTCTCTATACTATCATCTGAAGATCAACACCAGGAATTCTATTTCACACTGGAGAGACCTTTATAAAAAATACTTAGCCCCCAGTCTTCTCACTGCTCAGCTTAGAAAGTCGAAGTGCACTCAGCTTGATGGGAAAAAGCAATGATGGAAACTGTTTAATTAACTGAAATTCAATGGAAACCTAATTATGGGGTTAGCTACAAACACAAAATTGAAAATTACTGAATTGCTGACAAGTCACGCTTAATTGCTTCAGTGGAAATACACAGCATGCATCTTTATTTCAGAATTTGATACTCTGTTAATGTAAGACGGCCAATTTAAGTTATTTAAATTTGAGATGTTTTTGTTATACTGGTGAGTTACATCGGAAAAGGCTACATTAATTTGAAATAGAAGTACCTAGCCACAAGATACTTGCATTGAAAGTACTAAACTAACATAAAAACCCCCTAAAAGTATATTTTAGTAATGCTAAAATGTCTATTTCGGTGTAGAAACAAATATTAAACTAATAGTCTTTTATTTGTTGTGGTTAATAACATTAGCAAGCCAGCTGCTGCATTCTCATTAGTTTTAGCTTACTAAGGCCCTCAATAATGTTTCCATGCAGAATTTGTGCTACTCAAATCTGGATCATGGATAATCATAGCTAATTTCACATGACAGAAAAAATATTTAAAATCAGTGTCAGATGAAGCGGTCTCTTCTAACTTCTGGAGATCCAAAATGGTTCCCTTTTTTTCCTTTTCTCTTGTACGTTGTTAGGTAAAGGAAGTTACACACCATTAAATATTTATTATTTAATATTATTACAGTAGATGAAGCCTAAAAAGGGGATTTTTCATATGCCTCCATTCTTCCTTTTAGGAGTGCGAGGTTCTGCCCTAAGAACAGCAGGCCTAACTTATACTAATAAGAGCAAGGGTGTGCTGAAGCCTATTGCCAGAACCCTGCTGTATCAGGAAGAATAGTTTTCCCAATTGAAATTCCCCGACGGAGGAAGAATATGAAAGTATCAAACAAAGACCCATTTTCTGTGAAAAACAGCAGTAAACAGAGAATGGGTTTTTCTTTCTCAGTGCTCATCAGAAAAAATAGAAAAACAGAAAACATGAGTAAAAAATTCCACACACACACACAAAAATCATTTTCTAAGTCAATGCCAAGGGAACAGTATCACATCATTTATGAGATTAATTTATAACTAATTTTGATAGTGGTCTTATTCATATTAACGTAGTACAAAAAGAAAGGTATTACAGTGCTGATCCAGGTGACTTTGAATCATGATACCAGACTCCGAATGAAAACACAAGCTGTGTGAAGCACAAGTCTGTTCTTAGGCTGATCCTGGGAAGAAAACTCACAGAAAAGCAGTCATAAACAGTTGGGATGGAAACGTGCTAAACTAACAGTGCTCTCTGGTTAGTGACTGTGAATCAGTCCTGAATTCTTGGTCTAACATTTCCCTCTTTATAGTTTTTTTTGCAAATAGTGTAAACACGCTGTACTGCAGCTCACAGACAGCTTTTACTTTATCAACTTTATTTCTTTTCTGTTACTTTCCACCCTTCAGGAATTCTTTTTTAATGAAGGCTGCTTACCCTTTAGAGCACACATAAATCACAAAGCTTTCCATCCACATTATTTTAGATTCCATGCAATTTTTCTGATAGCCCGACTCCAGAATGATTAGATGAGCGCTGTGCTACTTCAGTTTTACCCATTCATTAAATAACAGACTTCCATCTTTTTAAAAAAAATCCACTTCTGAATCAGTCATATGTTTGCATGAACCAGAATGCAAATTACACAGCTGAAATGCATCAGAAAAGCACTCCTAGCCAACTGAGAGTATGTTTTTAAAGTTTAGAGCTCTCAATAGCATGCAGGATGCATGGTCTCAAAACACAGATTTGGAAGGACTCATTTTGACCTTGCTTTATGTGCCATGATTCATTTCTGGGAGAGCTTGCCTTTTAACCCCTGATCACTGTCACTGTATATTATATATCAAAATTAAGTTCGCTTAATTTTGCGTGTCAACTGTGAACTCTGTGACAAGCAAAATGGAAATCCAAGTTTATGAAAAGTAGGCTGCAAACAAAGAAGCTACTGAAACACTTGAGGTAATTGGAGAGGTTGCTCCAATTAAAGAAGTTTGCTTACCCAGACTTTTGCAATAACTTTCCTATTGGTAACATACTCCATATCAATTTTTTTCTTTATATAATTCATTCTGAAAATTATCTTTAAGTTTAATAATGATGTCTGTGTTATTAAAAAAAAGTAACTCCACATCTCCACATATTTTATGAATCTATTTATCTAAAAATGTGTGATAGTTGAAGCAGAATTGCCATTATATTTAATAAGAGCTAACCGCATAAGTTATCTTCAAGTGTGCATCAGTATGGGAAGACCATGGGGATTCTAAGCAGCAAATTTTGTCAATAATGCCATGGAAGACAGGAGAGAAAAGGGAAGGTATTTCCAGGCACTGTTGTTAATGGCATGACAAAGAGGATAAAGTACACGCAACGCATCCGAGCTTGCCCTGAGAAAAGCTGTATAACATTACTGATGGGTAGTGGACATGACAGCAATTACCTAACACATAATTGACACATATAGAGGACAATACTGTATTCTGTATCCAGAAATAACTGCTTAACCTCTAATGTAACAAAAGTAGGTTAAGTCCTGGGTGAAATAATAATAATTAAGGTAACTAAATAGTGGAACTGGCTACCTAAGCCTTTGTATAATTCCCTCAGTAGATATTTGTAAGAATAGTTTTATTAACATAGCCCTGGAATAGGCTGCATTGATTTGGTGCAATCTTAGAGCAGGGAAGTAAGAGCAGTAAGTCGTAGAGTGTCTTCTGTTTCTGCAGTCTGGGAGATTTTTACACTTTTTTTCACTTTAAATATCTATAGAGTGCTCTAACAACTGAAAAAATCTATTACAGGACAATAAAGACAGAGATCCCCTTTCTGCTACTGATTGCAACAGAACGAAAAAGTCTAAACATAATACACTTCATACTGAAGTGTTTACATGTGTATGTACAAGGAAGTTGAGCAATAATAAAGTTGCATACTACAAATTCGCTGTGAGGTTCAGTTTCATCCCATAAACTGAAAATGCATTCTAAGCCAGTCTGCAAATAATGGCATTGAATTATACTCGCAACTGTGTTTTAAGAAACAAAATTATGGGTAAAACTAAATTAATTGCTGCAAGTGGCAGAACTTCTGCTTTTTAGATTTTTTTTTTTTAAGAAATCTTCTGAAACTGAAGGCGGGATTCTGAGGCATCACTTGCTTCTCAGGGGTCATTCTCAATGGCATAGTCAATCGGACAGATGGAAACTGAACTATCACTTCTGTCAGACATTCCTCCAGCTAGCCACTACAAAATAACTGTGAGAGAAGAAAAAAAAAAAACAAAAAAAACCCAAACACAATTTTCTCGATGAGGTAAAGTGAAACAGTAGGTCTGCATGAACTTGGATAAAATATGGAAATCTTTATTTTATTGCAGTCCTCCTCCCAAATTATGTATTTTTTTTAAAAAAGCAAGCAACTTTGGGGATAATTTTCTAGTATTTTCAATTTCTTGTTTTCATAGTAGATTATTCAAAGACAAAAAAAAAGTCCAGAAATGATAGGACTGTTTCATATAGCCAGGCAATAGAAAACTGAATGAGAATAAGGAAATGTAAACCCTAATACTGTTTTTTTTTTAAATCCATGGACATTTCACTTCCTTTGTTTGTACCTCAATTTGTGCACCCATGAAATAGGCAACTATACCAAGTTATCGAAGATATTCACAGAATATTAGATTATGTGAACTATGTAGATACTCTAGAAATCATGCACAAGTCCAGAATTTTTAATCCAATGACATTATATATACTGGGATTGATCCTGCAAGACCTTAACTTAAACTCCTTAAAAGCCTAAGATAATGAGTTGGAAAGCCTCAGAAACACCATTGGAAATCAGCTGAAAGCAAAGTACTACAAATCTAAATTGTTCTTGAAAACAAATGCTTCAGATTTTCAAAATGTTACTACTGCTGTAATTTGAAGCTCTTAAAGATGACTTTGGAGCTTTCTATTATATATTAAAGTTTGGAAAACTTCTGGCCTTTGAGTTGGTATAATGAAGTGAATCCTATGGTACTTCCACAAGCAAATATTATGACGTTTAAACCTTCAAGTCTCTCTAAGGCCTGCATAGATAGCAATTCTCTTAAATGGTGAAAATAAAGCTTGTGAGTAAGAGTTGAATAATGTTATCATCACAGTAATGTTCCTGAAGAGGAAGTCATGATATCTCACAAAACAACCCAAAACCAAAGAGCCACAGACATAGTAAAAATTTTAAGTTCTCATATTTAGAAATGTAAAAAGAACAGATAAAAATAGAAAACACAGCAATATGACAAATGATTTACATGCATGTAGATAAACTGATTTTCATAAATATTGAATGTTGGCTGGTATTTATTGGTCTAATATGTTTGTTAGACCAAATGGTCTTTCCTAACTTTCTATTCCTAATTATCTAATATTTTCAGCTGGGGCCAAGCGCTTATAAAATAACCGATAACAGAGCTAAAGCACACTCTTCCCTATTGATAATGAGTAGGAACAAATAGATTTTTGAATACCACATGCATTTTGTTAATACTATAGGCAACAATTAGGATTTATATGCTGCCTCTTTATATAGCCAATAGGCTGGCATCCAAAGAAATTACCTAAATTCAAGCTGGCATAGAACATTTGGATTTTTTTTCAGTTGTATCAAGTTCAGTTATTTGAGGGTAAAAATTTTGAAAATAGGGCTTCTAATTTTGTAAAGCAATCAAACAAACAGTATCATACACACAGATGAATGATTACCATTAAACACTTGCACTGCACAGTAGAAAAGCATACACCTCCTATTACAGATATAATCTACTTTTTTTTTTTATTAGACATATGGGCAAAGCCATTTTTGCTACTCCTTTATGTGAGGAGATTCTTCTGAATTAGATGGCTACAATGTGGCAAACAGATGTAAAGAGTTTCTACACAGTTGAAAGTCATTCATTCCAATGATGAAATGCACACAGATCTAAATCTTTGTATCAGTAAGTCAAGGGGAGATTTGGCACGGACTATAAAAAGACCAAGACTGGCTTATACAGGGAAAAAAAAAATGCCTACACTATTACTACACATACAAAGTTTTTGCAGAAAAGAAGACATGTCAAGTAGCTTGCAGAGTAGATGATTTCCTTCTTTAACAGCACTTTATAATTACAAACCAAAAGCACGTACATAAAGAAATGCTACTCACTGGCAGCTAATATTTGTAGTCATACTCTAATCACTAGAGTATATCTAAAAGTAGCAAGAGAAAACTAAACTTCAGTTTATCAAAATTTGAAAAATATAAATATCTCTAAGAAGAAGGTAGCAAGAACTTGAAATAAAAAGGAAGAACATAGGACAAGCAAAAAACTACTCAAGGAAGTCAAAAGGATTCATGGATGAACACCAAGACATTCTTACAGCAGAGAAGAGAGAGGTAGTTTTGAAAAAAATGTGTAAAGTGTCACTTACAGGTTATTAATTAGATGTAAAAGCTCAGAAGAAAAAGGTTTTCAAAAAGTATTTAAAGTGCCAAAAGATGCAAACAGGTATTTAGTGGTACTTTCAGAAGCAACTCAGCTGACCAAGCATTCAGTGAATTTCAGTGATGATCAGACTGCTATGATCAGTCACTTTTGAACATACATATTTGGAAATTGGCTCCAAGATTTTTTCAAACTTCTAAATAATCAAATTCAGCTATGCTATCTTTTCTCCATACATCTCACTAATACGAGTTATACTACATTCCATTATCTTTCTTGAAACCATGTGACATTAGACAACTGCTATACTTTTGAACATTAGAAAACAGGGCAGAGTACGTAGTCTCCTTTTTTTTTTTTTCCCCCCATGGTAAAACAAACTTGCTAATCTTTGAAAAGAACTTTAAATTATCTCTCAATAGTTTCAATACAAAAGGTGATCAGTTTAAATTATAGAAGAATTTTTTTCTACTTCTTAGGTCAGTGACCTTGCAACAAAATAGCAAGCTCAAAGAAAAATATTTACACTTACTTTAAGCATCCAGCTTAGGTACCTGCACTAGGAATCTGAACTTCCTGTGCTGTCACTAAAGATTTTAGAACATGTAAGAGAAAAATGCCCTCTAGAGAAAGACATTGATTTAATAGCATTCTAAATCAGGCATCTAAGCTAGATGTCAATGTGAGATGTTTTAAGACTACTTTATAGTTAAGGTAGCTTCTCTTCTCTTGACCGTTGCCTACACAGCTTATGTCAGTCAGTCTGCTAACTTCTACACAAAGCCACTGTCTGCAGAGCTGTGTTGACATAAGGCTAGGTAATATGCTTCTATTTCTTCCACCTTGCAACTGAAATTGAACACTGACATCAGCAAATAAGAACATTTGCTCTGCTTTGTAAATGAAACCACTTGTTCAACAGCTTCAGTATGAGTAACTGTTAAAGCTCTATATTGTACAACAGAGCAATATTGTTAATACCATGATAGCATACAGATGTCACAATGTTGAAACAGAAAAATGAAAGACAGAAAGAAGTAATGAGAAATCCAGGACTTGAGTAAGATGAACAATGTATGACTGTTGAAGTAAAAAAATAGAAGCATCTGTAATAACATATGTATCTGAAAGAAATAAGGTAAAGTTATTAATAAATTAAAGTGCTAAGCCAGTACTTCCGGTCCTGTTCCTAGAGAATTCCAACTGGCAAAGGCTCTGGAAGTGTGGGTGCTCTGGAACACAGGTCCTTGATTTGAAATCCTGACTTTCTGGGCACACATTGTAAATTGCTAGTGAGCTCATTTATTAAAAAAAAAAAAAAAAAAAAAAATCCCAAATGATTCAAACTAAAAGGACCCTCCATTTTACTTTTGGCATGCTTCTCACAAAAAAAAAAAAAAAAAAAAAAAAAAAAATCCCTTGACCGTCATTTAATTCTATTCTAAAGCATAATACAGAAGCCTGTGAGAGTACAATTTACTTCTATTTGGGATGTATGATGTTATTTTCTATGTTTTTTAAAAATAGTCCAAAGTGTTCCTTTTTTTTTTTCCCCCTCTAAACAAGAAATTAATTCTCCAGCTCGAAGAAATATTTAGAGATCAGCCCTTTACAGCTGAGGAAGTAGACGGTAATATCCAAAGCAAGCAATGCAGATTTTGGAAGCATTTTATGAATTATGTTCTGAACCACTTATGTAGTCTAGCTGAATATTTTATGCTGTGCTTTTTAAATAAACAAAATGAGAGCAGCAGAATTCATGTATGTTTAACATCTATGAGAATAAAATAATAAAATAAAAAATATGACATAGTAATGTAAATGCTTACCATTTAACACAGAATTCTGAAGTAAGAATTCCGGGCATCTGTAGCTTTATTCACAGGACTGATAAGTTGTGTTGTATTATAATTCAGCATTCACAAGAAAAGTCAAGAGCATTTGTTTTCCATTTTGTTTTAAACTTAGTGAATGACAATGTGACACTGTAGTGGTTATGAGGAAAGCCTATTTGACAGATGGTTTTTTCCTTCCATTAAATGAATAATTAAAAAAAAAATAATCCCTGAAGACACTTCTTTGATTTAAGTGAGAAAAAAACAATGAAGAATGAACTACAACTTATTCATATACTAACTTCAAATATTTAGCAATTTTAACTGCATTGAGTAGCCCACTGATTTCATCTGGAATGCCCTAAAAGTAAACAAGTGGAATGAAGCTCATAATTGTAAAAAATGTTTAGCATTTCTTGACTTAGTAAGTCAAGAAACATACAAAATATCATTTTAACATAATATTAATACTTATTTCCAGGGCAATCACTAACACTTATTTCCTGCAACATATGTAGAGAGCAAAACACCTATGCATTACCATAACCATTTTATGAGACTAAAAAAAATATTGGATCTACACATATACCACTGGACCCAGTTTCATTTCAGCATCCATCTTCTACTGAAAAGTGCCTGAGATAAAGACATGCAGAGGCAACAAAATAAATATGTACTTAGTCCATGGAGTTTTTCATTGACGTGTTTTGTACCTTTGATCATCTGTGTTCAGAATGAAAGAATAAATAAAAAAATGGGCACAGAATGCTTTCAGAAGATTAATTTTGCTCTGACCTCCCTTGAAATATGTATGATGAATCAGAATAAGAAGAATTAAAACACATCCATTTTTGATGAGACTATATTTAGTAACACTTCTCCTTACTAGTTAATTACCTTATTTGTAATAAAATGAATCACAATAAGACTTTTGTTAAAGTTTAAGAATTTTGAAAAGAACTATGTAAACTTGGATTATTTATATATATATACACACATACATATACATGTCGAGATACAGTTTATTTAAGTTTAAACAGAAGATATCCTAACTAAGCAGAAATGTCTAAATACTGTTTGAAATCCATAATGACCCTAATTATAATTTCCTCTCTGGGCATATTAAAAAGCATCAATAAAAAAAAAAAACCCTCTGGAATCCCCTACAGTACCACTCCCCTAAGAACCATTCTTGGGTGGTGACTCCAAATAAAGTGCAACACAGTATGTTGCATTATCACCTATACCATGTTTCTTTTCCTGTTCTGTCTGTCATAACAATCTGATCCATATGTCTCCTGATAAGTAATATTATTTAGGTTTCATTATAGATGCAAAACTAGATGCAAACCTCAACATAGACTTTTTCCAGTAATAGTAAATCATGATTTTACCAGCCCTCATCCAGGTCAATACGTCTGTTTGGACTACTCACTTGTATACTTATTCTTTAATGTGAACAGACTCTCCAGATAATGAGTAGCTCCAAACTCAGATGGTCAGTCTCAGTAAACAGAATTGTCATAAAGATTTGCTGTGTTATGCATTGACAGACTCTAACTGGAGACAGAACACTTAGATGCTATCTGTTGATTTTTGTAAATGCTCAGGTTATTTACAGACAGGAGGCTCAGACAGATGTAAACCAGCATGGTCACAAGTATTATCGCCATACGAAAGCAAGCTCAAAATGTATATGTGTTCAAAACCACGGAAAGTTATTTTCATTGAAGTAGTGGCTTTTTATACTATCATTTAATTACACTTTCATTTGGGTGTTTAGTCCACATCAGTTGTTAACCTGTGAACACTCTGCTTGCAAGAACACATACAAATGCAAAACTCATAAAACCTGACATTTGATATTTTCCCCCACTTGAACTGTTTAAAAAAAGATTGACTTATCTTTCAACATTCCATTCAACTACAGCATATAGTATTAATAAGCCAGTCTGACTCATTTATATGATGGTTATTGTCTAGTAGTATCTTCTGCTCTCTGCTTGAAACTATGCTACCCATAAAAAGCTCTGTATATCCAATTCTTTTTTCCATTTTAAGTCTATATTAAAAATAATGGTCTTTGAACAAGGCCATTATATGGCATTTATGACTGACGAGGTTGTTTGAGGTCCTTCTTGTTTATTATTGATCCTCTGAAAAAGTATCTCAGTCAGCAGTACTTAAGGTTTGTTCTGTATTTTAGTTGCAGAGCATTTGTTCCAAGAAAGAACTTATTTCTGAAACAATGAACACATGTGCTACATGAGCCTGAGTAAACATAAATAAATGATAAATTTAAAAAAAACTTAAAATTTTGTGTTGTCTTAATATAGCTGAGGTCCTTGAAAGTTATTTCTCCTGTGTCTTATTACAGGCAGAAACTCATTAAAGTCTCCTCCCTGCTTCTTTCTGGAGGAATGGGATGTAAAATTCCTTGCTATCATCTCAGAAGCAACCTTTTCTGACATGGTAATGCCCTATATATTGTGCTATATAGATAAAAAGTAAAAACATACAACTGATACACTTTTTTGTCACACATTTCTGAAACAAGGGTCCCAGATGTACGCTATAATGCAACTGTATGCAGATGGTACATTCCTAGTTTTCCTTTGCATATTCATATTAAAAACTTTCATCAACTGTGAACCCATTCCCATTTATAAGACTGCCATTTTCATGGCAAAAGTCAGGTAGGAAATCTTAGGAAGTAAGATTCATGGGTGTGGCCTAAAAAACCCAAATGATTTCCAAAAACCCAGTTTCCCTATACAAACTAAACAGCAAACAAGACCATTGTGGAAAATTCATGTGACAGATTTTTACAATAATGTTAGGAAAGTACATCTTTAAATTAATATATAGATTATTTAAGTATATCTGAATAAAGTCACTGAGAGTCACTCACCTTCTGAAGGACTAGTTCTGTCAGGTTAAAAAGAAACTAACTAATAAGGGCATTTAATTTTGCATGTAAAGAAAAAGAAAGATACTTCTCTGTTCTTGTTTCTTTCATTTTCTTTCTGTGGCTTGATTTTGTCACATCCAGTGCTACCCTGTAACGTTCTTGGTGCATTTGACTCCCATACTTTTGGGCAGAAGGATAAATAAATATTAACCCAATAGGAACTGAGGAGACATTTCTGGTTAGAAGATTATACTGGTAACTGCCTACGTTGAAAATTACTCAGATTAACGGTGTAAAAGAAATATATACCTAATGCTACCTAGCTCCTCATCCTTGATACGGATGTCATCTAATTCTGAATTAAAACAAAACAAAACAAAACAAGAATTAAGAGTGACAACAATCTACATGAGAAACTCAAGGTTCAAGGGAGCAGCTTGTCCTCATGTCTCCAGAATCTCCTGGATGTCAGGGGAAATTGTTAGCACTGGTAGTTTTCTTCTGGACCAGTTCAAAGAGAAATTAAAATAAGACTAAAAATTATCACAGCTTCAACTTAGTTACCATTAATATACTAACCAAACAAAATCTCTAGGCACATACTACTTTCTTTAAACAGATGCGGCACAGAGATTAAATAGGTCCATGCTACAGAATCAATTAATTTTTCAAAACTGGGAATTGAATTCAGTTATTGTGAACATTTAGACCTAAGTAAATATTTCTACATTATACATAGAAAGTTCTTACATGCTGTACCGATCTGTTACAAAAAGCTGTAAGATGTTAAACACTTATGTGAATTAATCATGCATTTTCAATAGCATGCTCTGTAAAATGTTTGAGTATTTGGCTTTTAAGACATTGATTAATTGTGTATCAGAAATGCAAGATTTCTCTTAGCCTATGTCAAACTAACAGTGCAGCAGGACACTTCTCAGCACAAAGAATATTTCTTGAATTCTACTCAGATCGTATATCCAGTTTTGAGAGAGACTGGTTTTTTATTCTGCACTATTATACAACACTTCTTTTTGCCTGGCATCTGACAGGCATTCCCATCCTTTGCGTTTACTTTGCTTCACTTCCTCAAAGCTGAGGCTGCAAAAACACAGCCAGCAGCCTCATGCAGCTTTTCATGGAAAACTGCCGTTCTAACCTGGCACCTAACTTCACTTTAATATTCACTCAGAGAAGTTTACAACTCTGAGATGAACTTAAATATTTATGCCAACAAAGAAACTGATGAAAGGTATCACCACAAAAGAAGAAAATGAAAACAATGTAAGCCATTACTGAAGTAGCTCGTCTTGTGAAAGCTCTGACGTTCTTTCCTTGCCAGTCACCAGCGCCAGCTCATCCTTCAACTCCTGGATCTCCTTTTTCAGCTGGACAATCATCTACAAACAGCAAGGCATAAACCAAGCATCACCTACAAATTAATAGCTAGTTTTTGATTTTTGCACTAGAAGGCTGAGTTTAGGGAAATAGTATACTTTGGTTTTCTCTTTTTTTAAACAACATCTCTTTCTAAAAAACAGTCCAAATGCCTTAAATACACCAAGCACTTTTTTTCCTTTTCCGTTTATAAAAACAACAAAAGTCTTCCAAACTCAGTAAATTCTATGTGTTGCAAGACATGGCTGTACAGAAAGAGTTCAAAAGATTATTTGCAAAAGAGAAAAATAATTTGCCATAGGACTAAAAAGAGCTTTCTGACTCATAAGTTTTGCCTGGTAGCAATGAAAACACATTTAAAATAGAACTGGTGTCTTTGTTATAGAAAGGACAACTACACACCAAAAGTGATCTTTTTACCTTCCATTTAGAAACAGAAATTCCAAAACAATATCTTAGTATTTTAATCTTTTCTTTTTCCTCATGTAACATTCCACTCTTATTAGATTTATAGCATACTATAATTGTAGGATGTATCAGTTGCTAAAAACAAATGAATAGTACAAATTGACATAATGAAATTAAATTGCATTAATGAATAGTAATGATTGAGAAAGTTTTTTAGATTTTGTTTTCTCTTGTCCTTGAAGTTCAAAGGCAATAGGAGATTCTTGTCAGGTTTTCTGCTGTTTTTCTTTTTTATTATTATTTTATATATTTTTCTTTCCAAACAATTTCTAACAGTTTAATAATCTAACTAGATTTTTAAATTCTAATAGCTCATTTTTGGAGCCTGTACTTCTGGAAAAAATGTCTGTATAAAACCATATTTTACAAATCATTAGCCTCCCACGGCCAAATTCTACAAAGCAGGCACAATATGCAAATCCCTAAGTCTAAACCATGAATGAGCAAGTTCTTGGATACTTTATGATTGATCATTCTAATGATGCATTGCCTTATAATGGCTCAAATGTATCAGGAGTCCAATGATAATTTTAGATGGATATGAGGACACTGATTCCATGTGCAAAGAAAGTTACCAAGAGGAGAATGTTTTCAGGGAAAAATGAATCATTCTTGATTGCATGCACTTTCTAGAAATAAGATTGTTGAAATTGATGACACATTTTCACTGGATGTTAAAATTCGTTCAAACATTTGTACTTCTCTTAATGTTTAAATTTAACGATGACTTCCTAAACTTTGAACGGGTATTTTTACTTTAAAAATCAAAATATTCTAAACATATATATGATTATTTCTTTTAACTGTGAACTTACCGGTAACACATTTGTTACTCTAAAGTATGAAAGGCTAACTTACAATATTTTATTTAAGAATCTATTAAGGTGGTGAACTGTCAATTACAGATGTTACAAGAGTGCTTCAAGAACATTGCAGGCCAAACATTTTAACCTGATTTTAGGCTGCCTCACTCTGGTGCCACACTGTGATGTAGTCTGTATCAATTACCGAGTCAATAAAGTAAAATTTGGGGCTGGAGTATAAAAAGGCAGAAAGCTGCAACTGACAGTACCATTCCTGTTCAATGTTCAAATTTGTTAGCTTGATTAACGTCAATCTGACAACAGCAGAAATATCATGGATATTTCAGGATATGGATAAAAGATTGATTTTCAAGTATTAAGACAAACAAAAATTTACGGAAGCATAATATTTTCATTTTTATTTTTAAATGAATGCCAGAGGAGATTAGATTTAATTCAGGCTCAACAGTTTCATTTTCAGTTTAAAAACCAAATCCTTTGGTCATGAGTGAGAGAGGTTCAGAGCTTAGTTGCTTAAAAAGTACAATGGGTACAAGTTCATCTTCTTAGTAAGATACACAGTCAGGAAGTCTCCATTATGAAGAATAAAGTTTACACAACAGTCAGACTTAACTCAGATCTATCAAAAGGTATTATGCACTCCCTTTATAAAGCATGCATTCAATTTACAGATGATAAATACTGCAAATAAATGGCATTTTATTTTATGAAAAAACATCATAAGTCCAGCACTTTACTGAATAATCATGTTGCACCCTAGGAATGTACGTTAAGTAGTTAAGATGGGCAACAGATTCCACAATGAGCACAGAGCCATATAAAGTCTAGGTACCTGTGTTCCCCTGCCTTTTCCACAAGAGGGGATAGTTTTCTAACTCTCATGAGTCCACTTTCGCTTTACTTGCTAAATGATCCTGCAGAGCGAGACATACCAAACTCATGGAGTATAGCTCCACAGGATGTAGTAAATGTTCAGGAGCCTGCATGTGTTCCACCTCAATGAAAGGCTTCTGTGGCCATGGAAGAAATGTTTTGCATGATTTGCTACTATAAAGCCTATATAGGAAAGAAAAAAAACCAGGACAGACAGACAGAAATGAAGAAGTTGTTCAGTGTTTACCAGGGGTTTTTGTTTGTTTATTTTTTGGCCGCTCTTTTTTTCTTTTTTTGTGATGCTGTTACTGTTAGAAATTGTTTGGAAAGAAAAATATATAAAATAATAATAAAAAAAGAAAACTAGCAGAAAACCTGACAAGAATCTCCTATTCCCTTTGAACTTCAAGGACAAGAGAAAATAAAAGCACAATCATTAACAGTAACTGAAATATGTCAATTACCATCAAGTAACAATGAATGAAATAATCAACCATCTAATCACCCGATTTTTAGAAAACAAATGCTTCTTATGTTATATAATCTAGCTTTCTGCAGTCTAGCATTCAAGAGGAAAGCATTTCCTAACCAGTTCAGAAGGTCATATGAGAACAAAATACATAAAACTGGTAAGTACAAATTAGTCATGAGAAATTTAGAAATACAGTAATACTTTTGCCCATTAAAAAGAATGATTATGTGATTATTATATCATACAAATGTACAGGACCACTGAAATTAGAATATTTCATTCAGTTTTTATATTCTTTAGAGGTGAAAATCTACAGTTCAAACTTATAATTGTTGTTAAAAACTATGTTTTAAATATTGTCTGTTAATATATAAACAGAATAATATAATAGCTTAACCTGAACTTATTTTTTATCTGATGTCTCTGTCACAGAGACAGAGGGTATGCTGAAATGCATCCATAGTTGTTTCTTCGTTATATCCATGTATGCAGCTTTGGCATGACCAGTGTAACCTCAGTCAAACATTCCCCATATCAGAAAACATCTTTGACATAAAACATGTAACCCGGCTGATCCAGTAGCTATCATTATCTGCAATACTATGTTGAATTAATCAATCCTTAATAGGTGTACTTAATATTTACAAAGGAAATAAATTTTCCAGGTAATGCAGAAAATTACATTAAATAAATTAACAAAGGCCTCTTAATATAGTAGAACTTATATTACAGAGCACATCTTCAAACAAATCTGGTATGTAACAAGCTAGACGCATATAAAATCTTTCAAAGGAAAGACTAACCAAATACTAAAAAAAAAAAAAAGTACATTTTTGTTATGCACATTAAAAGAAGAAACTTATTTGCTTTATGTGGCAATGCTTTGTGCTTTACCAAGTGGATTATTACCTCTATCCTTCTCTGTACTTCCTAAATCCCTGATCCATTCTGCAGAGTTCCTCTGCTGCTCTTTGGGATGTGAACATCAGTCTAATGCTTTAGTGTGGAAATCCTATGTCTACATCTCATTTACTTGTCTTCCTTTTTTCCTAATGGTAACTTTTCAGAGTTCTTTCTTCCTAGCTAAAATGTTCCTTGGACCAATCTCAAGGAAGGACTGTATCTGTATGTTTCTTAGCTTTTTAATACACAAACTGTTTCAGTGCAGCAAGCATGCCTTCATCAAGTGACTAGTAATCTTAGATTTTTTAAGAGTTTTAGGGACATCCAATTATCTGTGACCACGATTTAGAAACTAACACCCTAAAAGAAGCAACAGGAAGACTATAATGAAAGTGACCATTGCTCCTCAGATGCCTTAAGAGCTGAGAAAACCTTTAGGGGTTTTATAAAAGTCTGTTTAATTATAATTATGTCCAAAAGAAAAAAAATGAAGATAGTTATTTTACAGAAAAAATTGGAACTTGCATCTAAAAACAATTTAATGGCATGATTCAGTATAAAATCCTCAACATCCATTTGACTGCTATTGATTATTAAAACTTAAAACAATCTCCTTCCCTCTGCCCCCAGTCAACTCTCACCAATTTGGGGTCAATTTCTTCATTAAGAATTGCTTCATTCTTAATAAGAGCAACGCGCTGTGCAAATCTGCAGGTTGATAGAGATTCCTGGAAGAAAAAAAAAAAAGCGAGAAAAAAGAAAAATTTCAGTTAGCTTTGCACCAGGTAAGTAGAACAGACTGCTAATGAAGTCATCGAACTAAGTTTCTGGGTTTTGTATATTTTACAGAACTAATCTACCATTTCATGTTCCAAAACAATATTCAAGGGAAATTAGGTTAGCATATTAATGTCAGTGACATATAATACTGTCAAATCATAGTACATATTTTATTGACCTAGTCAATCCCCTGATCAACTGTGTTTCAAATGAGTCCCCAGCTGGCACTAAAGGATAAGAAAGCCATAGTATTCAGAGGTAAAAACTTCTGAATGATGAGAAAAAGAGAAAATTAACTAAAACCAATTTTTTTGGTGAAAATGGGACTAGAGAAGCATATATAAAAGAAGCTGGGAAAAGAGAGGAAGGGAAGAAAAGTGGAAGTCCAGGACAAATGAGAAACAAGCTGGGAGACTTGGAACTAGGAAGCAACTATGATACCAGATGAAAAACTGTCAGATGAGCTAAGATGAAGTGCAGGAGGACAGGAAGTTAGGGGGAAAAAAAAAGGAGATACAAGACTGAGGTTGTGGAGGAAACTCTGTGACAACCAGTGCATACTCCCATCTAGGGCACAGAATGAAATCGAGGATTCCTAAAGTATTGTTCCATCCTTTGAGATCAGCTGATACTTACATGCCATACCCTGCTTGAGAACATATCACCTAATGAATAAAAAGCCAGCAATTGTTCTCAGTTAGCTTAAAGAATAAAACATCATGCAGTAGTCTTAGAAGTTCCAATGATGCTTGATAAACTGCATGATAAAATTTTCTGAGATGTGCCAGTCTGCATTTAAAATGTAAGAATTTACACATAACCCCTACATTAAGAGAACTTTACTCTGCTACAGATTTGTATTTCAGAATCAAAGTAATTCTGCAGTTTTCAGTCCTCCAACGTATGAAAATACCAATTTAAATATATGATCATATACTCTTTTTTCCACAGGAATTCTGTCTCTCTCAGTGCTTGGAGGGGTGGTATCTGAATTAGGGTTACATGATGAAAGATACTAGTGTTTATTGCCAAAGACATAATATATACACACAGAATCAAAGAGGAGTTTTCAAGGAAAGGAAAAGAAGGCCTTACAATTAAGAGAGCTGCACATAGTCTTAGCTGGACTCTGTTTGCCTCTGCTGTACAGTTCCTGTGCTATGATGGTCAACTAATGTGATTTTCATTGTTCTATACATATGTTAAGTACAATTATATGTACAGTAAACACATATACATTTCCACCAGACCTCTTTGCCCTGTTCAGTGTGAAGCATATGTTAAATTAATGAGTAGCTAATCAATTCAGTCTTCAATGTTCAGCATGTAAGCTTATCATCTATTTATTCTATGCCATCAAAATGGTAATCAAAGCTGACAGCTCCTAATTTCCTAATCATTTTTTCTGCCATGCTTATTGTTACAGTACCTGAGGGCTTCACAAAAATTAATCAATTAACCTTCTAGGTATTGCTTTGCTGCAAGTAGGTAGAATGTCTACGCTTAACAGAAGGGAAACTGAAGTCAACAGTACAAAAAAAAATTGTATTTGATTATTATATGATATTTTATTCAAAACAGCTTCTATTCAACTTCAGTTACAGCTATAATAATTAATATAGCTACAATTCAGAATCAACATCTTCTTTCAAGCACTCCACAAAACTAGCACAAAAAATATGTTGTAGATGAGGTGAGAAGTTGAATACAAACTCTTCGGTAGAAGTAGGAATATAATCTAGTTCTCTAGGATAATGTTCTATTTGTCCGCTTCATGAGAGTGCCCTTTCTTACTTTGAATTCTCTGCTTCACTGCTTTCATTGCAAGAGACAAAGCTAGGTCCTTAAGAAAGTTGTTTTCATTATACAACTTGAATTCATATTGGGGGGCAATTCTGTCTTGTGCTTCCTTTGTGAATGAAATGTATATCCAATGGAAAAAAAAAACAAACAAAAAAGCAAACCAAACATAACTATGCATAATGACTCACAAAATTCCAAATTAAAATTATGCAGCTATCCTAATTCTGACATTTTCTAATATTTAGTAACTGACTTAACATCTGTCCTAATATTACTCGCACATATCAGGTTTTGGGGAGCAGGGTAGGGACTGTTCTGTTCATTTTTGGAGAAGAAGGTCTGTTGTGTAGCTGGTATACGTTAAAGCAGGAACAAGAAAACTGTCAGTAGCCTACTCTGGATAATTGCTTGGGCTAAATATTCCCAAAGTAGAAACCCAGATCGCAATGTGAGATATATACAGCCGATGAACCGATATACGAAAGGGTGCCTATCCCACGTGCCTAAAAAAAAAAATTCATTAACAAACTGATCCAGTTGCATTTGTAACCAGACATCATGCTTGCATAATTACATGTTTACAAGTCTGAACAATCTGTTTTCATTTAACAGCAAAGTCCATTTTCTAAAGAAAAGAAAGTCTTCAACTAGATGAAGTACGGTTTTAGTATAATGCTTTCCACTGTATTTCAGAAAACAGGCTTAATAGTTTTTTTGTCTTGTTTATTCACATTAGAATGCTTTGATGTTATGGAAAATCAGGAAATAAATAGACTGTAAATGGCTTTGAGCAGGGTTCTATGTATTCACATTGCAGCCCATTTTGGTAAACAAAGAGAAGAAAACATCACTACATATAATTCCAGTGCAGGAAATTGGTGAAGGGAGATAAAAGTATTTGAAAAATTTCCAAAATTCCCAAATCACCCCACCCAACTCCCTCTCCAGTTGTCTACCATACTCAATGAAATCTCGACTCCAAAGAAGTCTACAGAAGTTCTGCCAAGGCTTTCAGTGTGATCCATAATCTACTTCTAGATCTTACCAATGTGTCCTGTGGAAAATTCCTTGGAAATGCCTTTTCATAACTCAAAGATTTATTCACCAGGAAAACAGTAAATTTAAAAAAAAAAAAAATGGTTCCTTACTAGGTGCAAGTTGTTTCCCAACTGCTCCTTGACTTGATATTACTTAGAGAAAAGCACATTTCCTAAAGGATTTGTCTACATCTTACTGCAATTTCCACTGATAAAATTATCTCCTGGAAACACAGTTAAAATGTTTTTTTGTAAGGATAAGAATAAAAGCATACATATTTGAATTGCAAACTGTAATAAACGTCAAAAGAGCAGGATCTTTAGAGAAGTGAAAACATTTTTGTTGAAAATAGATGGAAATAACATACATCTATGTTTCTTTTGTCTAGAGAGAGCGTTGCTATCATGGTAGTCATGCAGTTTCCTCCCAGGCTGTCTCTTAGCACTGAGGTCATCATAGAGTTTCGGTAAGGAATGTGGGACCGGTTTTTCTCTGCAAGGGCAATTATTACCTGAAACAACAGTAAAAATGGAAGAGACTTTTAAATTTACATGTCTATTAATGATTGACACAGAAAGAGAACAAAAACAATCTGCTCAGGAACCTAAACTGATACAACAAAACTCACTCATGCACCGAGTTAGCTGCAAACCCACTGATTTTATTAAAATAATTTCAACTTAAATTTCAGTGTTTTTATATGTCTTTGTAGGAGCTGGACGTGAAAGACCAAATAAATTTAATTTTATCATACCCTAGCTTTACAGCCTCTCAGCAACATGGAAACTGAACACAATAAACTAAAAACCACAGACTTTCCAAAGATACAGGAACTTACTGAAAATCTTCCTCGTATTTTTTCTATCATAATAATAAAGTATGGACAGTATTCAAGTAAAAAATTCCTTAATATTTGCTAAAGCATGCTTTTAAAATTACACATTCTTAAAGCACATGGCTCTTAGAGAGGTCAATATATTTATTTCTGAGAAAATGCCTTGAAAAGTAAAACACAAATAAAAGGGTGCATGATCACAATGTACTGCTGGAAAGAAATAATTCAGTTTAGAATACATATGCCTTGGCCAAAAAGGAAATGGTACACATACTATTCTCAGTTTCCCTTCTCAGCTGTTTACATTATGGGACCTAATTATTGTTAAGTAAAAAGCTAGATTACCCCATGATCTGTTGTGATATAAAAGATTTGAACTGTTAACTGGTCAAGCACTGTACTGAAAAACTGTAGCTATATGAGTTGTGCAAGCTATCCTAAATGATTAGGAGTTGTTTTTACTTCAATAAATGTAACACAACAGCATATATTTTGTTTACGCTGCACTTACGAAAATTGTTATTTTAGAAAATTTAGTAGCAACTTTTTTGTTGGCACTAGTTACTCTTAATGATCTTCAGAAAGTTAAAATTTCTTATTACTATAAATCTTACACTGGCAGCTCTGAGAGGGATGAACGCATAATATGAAAATTACTATCTTTAAAGGAATCTGGAAGCCCATTCCTGGATCAAGGTTGTCAAATCTCGTACATTATAACTTGTTAGATGGAAATGTTATATCTCTGTTAGTTTATAATATTGCATAGAAACCTCATAGTAGTCTAGCACATACATTAATAAGCAGACTCCCAGTCTCTGCCACACAGAGACTACAATCTGAATAGACAGGATGGGAAAAGAGCCAGCGGGAAGATATGTTAGTTCCATTAGAAATGGGAACTGTATAACAGAGAAGTTCATTTTTTCTTAAGTTCATGCAGGAAGTCTGTAGCCCAGGTAGAATTTGAACCCTCCCACACCGGCACTGAAAAGCTATGTGACCAGCTCTCATGATGCAGAAGCCACTGTACTGTCATGTGACAGAGTCACATAACACAGAAGATGATGGCTTTAAGTCCCTTTAGTAAAACCTCACCTAAATCAATCATAGAGTCATAGAATCATAGAATCATTAAAGTTGGAAGAGACCTCTAAGATCATCGAGTCCAACCATCGACCCAACACCACCATGCCCACTAAACCATGTCCCTAAGTGCCGCATCTACACGTCTTTTAAATACCTCCAGGGATGGGGACTCCACCACTTCCCTGGGCAGCCTGTTCCAATGTTTCACCACTCTTTCAGTAAAGACATTTTTCCTCACGTCCAATCTAAACCTCCCCTGGAGCAACTTGAGGCCATTTCCTCTCGTCCTATCGCTTGTTACTTGGGAGAAGAGACCAACACCCACCTCGCTACAACCTCCTTTCAGGTAGTTATAGAGAGCGATGAGGTCTCCCCTCAGCCTCCTTTTCTCCAGGCTAAACAACCCCAGTTCCCTCAGCCGCTCCTCATAAGACTTGTTCTCCAGACCCCTCACCAGCCTCGTTGCCCTTCTCTGGACACGCTCCAGCACCTCAACGTCCTTCTTGTAGTGAGGGGCCCAAACCTGAACACAGTATTCGAGGTGCGGCCTCACCAGGGCCGAGTACAGGGGCACGATCACATCCCTACTCCTGCTGGCCACACTATTTCTGATACAGGCCAGGATGCCATTGGCCTTCTTGGCCGCCTGGGCACACTGCCGGCTCATGTTCAGCCGGCTGTCGACCAACACCCCCAGGTCCTTTTCCGACAGGCAGCTTTCCAGCCACTCTTCCCCAAGCCTGTAGTGCTGCATGGGGTTGTTGTGACCCAAGTGCAGGACCCGGCACTTGGCCTTGTTGAACCTCATACAGTTGGCCTTGGCCCATCGATCCAGCCTGTCCAGGTCCCTCTGCAGAGCCTTCCTACCCTCGAGCAGATCAACACTCCCGCCCAACTTGGGGTCATCTGCAAACTTACTGAGGGTGCACTCAATCCCCTCATCCAGATCATCAATAAAGATATTGAACAAGACCGGCCCCAAAACTGAGCCCTGGGGAACACCGCTCGTGACCGGCCGCCAACCAGATTTGACTCCATTCACCACAACTCTCTGGGCCCGGCCGTCCAGCCAGTTTTTGACCCAGCGCAGAGTCCACCTGTCTAAGCCGTGAGCCGCCAGCTTCTCCAGGAGAATGCTGTGGGAGACGGTGTCAAAGGCCTTGCTGAAGTCCAGGTAGACCACATCCACAGCCTTTCCCTCCTCAACTAGGCGGGTCACCTGGTCATAGAAGGAGATCAGGTTGGTCAAGCAGGACCTGCCTCTCATGAACCCGTGCTGGCTGGGCCTGATCCCCTGGTTGTCCCGCTCATGCCTTGTGAGCGCCCTCAAGATGAACCGCTCCATAATCTTCCCCGGCACCGAGGACAGGCTGACAGGCCTGTAGTTCCCCAGATCCTCCTTCCGGCCCTTCTTGTAGATGGGCGTCACATTGGCAAGCCTCCAGTCGTCCGGGACCTTCCCCGTTAACCAGGACTGCTGATAGATGATGGAGAGCGGCTTGGCAAGCTCCTCCGCCAGCTCCCTCAGCACCCTTGGGTGGACCCCATCCGGCCCCATAGACTTGTGAGTGTCCAGGTGGCATAGCAGGTCATTGACTGCTTCCTCTTGGATTATGGGAGGTTCATCCTGCTCGCCGTCCCTGTCTTCCAGCTCGGGGGGCCGAGTACCCTGAGGATAACTGGTCTGCCTGTTAAAGACTGAGGCAAAGAAGGCATTGAGTACCTCAGCCTTTTCCTCATCCTCGGTGACAATGTTCCCCCCCGCATCCAATAAGGGATGGAGATTCTCCTTGGCTCTCTTCTTGTCATTAATATATCTGTAAAAACTTTTTTTGTTGTCTTTAACGACAATCTTTACAATCCAATCAAGGAATCTGGAATGGAAAGATGAGAAACCTGAAGGAGAGGGAAATTATGTTCTTTCACAAAGTGACAGAGACCACCTGTACAGGATCTGAACCTGGATCTTCTAACAGCCAACCAAATATGATAATCAGAAAATTGTCTCATTTTTACATGGTCAAAAAGAAGGTGTTGTTATCCTTTTGATATTAAAAAAGGTTTGGGGTTTGTTTGTTTGTTTGTTTCTTTTTAAGTACTGGTAGGTCTAAACTTAAAAGGCCTTAATAATATTACTGAACCAGGACTGTAATATGCTGATTTAAATCAACATAATTTAAGGCAGAAAGTTTCATTTTGAGTGGGTCAAACAAAGCACTTTAAGACCTAATTAATTTTTTAAATGTGGAAGCTGTCAGAAATATTGTCACTTTTTGTAAAATTGCATCCTATATGAAACATAATAGCATAGAGCAGGTATAATCACTCACAAATAACTTCACTGAAACATTTGGAAATATTGTTAAGCATAAAGGAAGGCCTGAGACTCACAAGTGATTATGATATGATCTGAAGTGTGCCCAAGAGTCCCTATTCCTGTCCACATCCTTTGTGCAAGCGTTAACTTCATACCGGGAATAGATTTGCACCAATACCTCAGGCCAACAGGCAGCCAGGACATGTTTTCAGAGCATCCTCAGATGAGGATTTTGGGGTGCAGCACTTGCAGATACAGAGCTATCAGCTACATCTATATCTTCCAGTTTAGTGTATCACATGCTCTGAAGCCACATGCCTGCTCCAGAAGTCTTTTTTTTTCCTCCTGTCCATCAGCAGTCACAAGACCTCTGACATTGCCTTTGAGCCATATCCAGAATCGTTCCATATTCCTGCCCACACCTCCCCACTCTTCAGATTTCTGTCAATTAAGTCTCCCATCCCACCTCCCATTTCTAGTAGAGCTTATCAGCTTAAGCTCTGGTCCTTACAGCAAAATATCCAAGCTCTACTGCTGGTGTCTTGTAGTTAATTACAAGCATTCTTACTTTTTGGACAACATATGCTTGTCTCCAGTATATACAGGTGTTGCTGGAAATAACTCACCCAAAAAATCATGATTTGCTAATCAGAAACAAATGCATGTATTTCATTTTAAATTATTAAAAAGTTCCTGTTTTTTCTGTTGCTCTAATGTCTGTATATGTTAATTAGGAAACAACAAAAACAGAAAATTACCTTTGCTATAGGATGTGAATAAATCTAGCATTTGATGGCTGCCAGCGATTTCAAATTTTATTAGCAAAAACTTCGGTAGGTGTGGGTAGCAGGCATTCACTAACCAATAAAACCTTTTGGCATTCCCTAAATGGAGCACGTGTTAAATGACAGTTAACAGGCATATTCATCAAAGCAGTGGGAACATTGTATTCTATTATTTTGGGGAAATAGAGCCAGTTCTAATTCCACTATTGTGTCAAATCATGTGGCTGTATCACTGTTAATTTGTAACTCTAAATTTGGTCCAGGATACCCTATGTTGTGTATTAGAAGAGAATATCTACAAACACACAAAAAAATAAAATGCATTTGGAATTCCAGAACATGCTACTACATCTTACAGTCAACAAAAGCTACCTGGATATGGTAGTAGGGACTTTTAAGAGCACCTATGCATCAAATTGCTGTGGACACTAAAATTGAATTGTCCCTACTGCCACTGTTGATCAGCTGCATGACACACTCTCATCTTCATTTTGCTCTAGACATATAGGCCACTTGGAGAAAAAATGCAGTTGATTTATTTGAAGATTTTTTTAACACATTGTGGATATTTAACAAGTAGACCAGTGTGATAACACAGAACTGTGTTCCCATTGTCATCTTGACACAAATCATTTTACATTATTATTTTATTATGCAAGGTGTTTAGAAATGGCATAACTCAACACTAAAACACCAGTAGATAACTAAATAGTTGAGCATGTAAATAAGCTGATTTTGAGGAATCCTTGTACTTTAATATTAGTCACTGCAAGGTCAGGATTGAATGGCCTAATTTCCACTGAACAAAAAGATATTTTTTACTGTCTTCAGTGGTCTTTTATTCAGTATTAGAAAACATTTTTATTAATGATACACAATCCCAGACAGAACCCAACGTGCTTATCTCCAACAGTATTTATTCTAAAATAGGAGTTAAAAGTTGCATGACAAAACATTAATATTTTATGCTTCTAAGCACTTCAAACCTGAGCATCTCAAAACACACTACACAGATTATTAAATTCAACTTCACAGAACCTCATGCAGTGTTGCGTTATAAATACATAAAAATCACACAGTAAACAAGAAGGATCCTGAGTACAATTTGTATGATTCTGAAGAGGTCCATTTTAGAATCACTAACTGTTATCACATGAATACAACTGAAATACAGACATTTTTCTTCAAGGTAAAATTTAAACAGATGGGGGGTATGAAAAAAATTCAGAGTTATAGTAAATGACTGACTGCCACCTGCTGTGCCTTAAGCTGCTTCTTTTGACAGATGAAATATCTCTGATTGTAGATTAAATGAAATCTAAGAGATTTGTTCTTGTTAACAGAAAAACACACAACACAAAAATGAAAAGTATTCTTCCCAGTAAGTGGAACAACCAGTTATATTTCCTACTTGTAATTTTAAGGAATTTTCACATACAGACACCCACAAAATTTTTTGTTTTAACGGATTTCCTCAACTGTAAATTTTACTAAATAACACATATACTGGAGTATAAATTAAAAAGGACAAATCTGAACTTTAGAGTTAAGCATTTTTTCTTCTCGCCCCCCATTATTTGTCCCACTAAATAACAGCTTCACAGACCTGCTATTGTTGGATATAACAATTTTTAAAGAAACCTTAGGAAAAAATACTCTATTCTCCAGCAGAATTCAAAAAACCAACAAATTTCTGGCAACAGGGACAGTGTTTACTGCACTGTGAAAAGAGTATTATGTATTCAATCTTAGAAAGAACTTCATTTCTCTTACAGGTGTGAGGTCTGAAATCCACACTTGAAAATCTTCAGTGATTGCAGCTTAATAGCACAATATCCACAAAATAGATTTCATTGATTGCCAAGTGTTTCTTACCCTTACTTGTTTTACAGCATTAGAATACAAAACATCACAGCAGAGGAGGGAGACATAAATGTAATGTGCACTAAGTTTTTATAAATAAGCAGAAATGTCTTTTAGCAATACCACAAATACTAAGCCAAAAAGAAATACCTGAAAGGAAGGAATGCTATGGAATACAGACAATGCCTATAAACCTGGTGGAAAGAAAAGAAGAGATACTAGAAAAGAAGGTATTAGTGAGTGTGAACAGCCTTCACCATCACACTTATCACATTCACAAAAATTATGAGGATCCTAAGGTGCAGCATCTTATTTTTCTAGTCGTGAAGGGAAAATGATTATATCAGATCAGTGGAGGAAAAATAATAAAAAGATTATTGTTAATAATAACAACAACAACAATAATAATCTCTTAACCAAACCTTTCTACTGGAATGCTTCATCTTCAAAGTTTCCATTCACTACCGCTATCTTAACTCATTTTTTGTTTCTTTTTTAAAAAAAAATTAGTAAGATTAGTCAGGATTAATCTACTTTCTCAATATTTGCCTTTTCCAAAGAGGAAAATTAAAAAGCAACAGTGAAAGGAGGATAGGGATTTTAGTATACCTTAAATCAACAGGCTAAAACTTTTTCAGTAACAACAGCTGAATGATAAAGATTTGTGGAGATTTATTATTATTATTATTATTGCAGTTGTATCTATAAGTCCTATCGGTATAAAACCAATTATGGTAGTTACTCCATAAATACATTAACAAAGGTAACTCCTGTCTCAAAGAGATTGAAGAATCACATTGGTAGAGGAATAAAACAACACATGAGAGAAGAGCCTAATATTTTACCATATTACAATGCTTGAACCAAATAAAAACCAATCACTTTAGTTCAATGATTCTTGAGTGATACATCCTGATCCCAGCTGTGGAAGGGGGAGAAGATCACAAAGAACATTTTTAGCAGAAATATAGATGCAATCTTGTAAATATCTTTAGTATTCCAAATAAAACAAGAAACCTGTTTTTGAAATACTACCCTGTATACCTACTCTAACCTTACTGTTTGTAAGCTTTTCCTAAATTAAAATGTTATTTCAAATGAAGAGCCATCAGCTCAAACATATTAAAAAACTGCAATAAATGTCCTAAGACTAACTGAATATTGGAATCAAGATTTCCAAAACATTGCACATTGCTAAACAGGAATGTAATAAGGGAGAAATGTTTCACTCTATTCCAATTTTACCTGTTCCAAATAATGTAATGACAGGTTGATATATTTGGCTTCTGTCAATAAGTGACCTCCAACTCCAGTCTTTGCAACACGCTCTGATCCAGCAAGGTCTACTAAGTGTAACTTGGAGCGTCGGATAGTGGCAGATCCAGGTTCCTTGCTGGAAATGTGAATAGTGAAAATGCAGTGAGATCGGGTTGAGGCTTGATTCATTGGTGTCTACAATGAAAATAAAGGAAGAGTGCTCAATGTTCATTTAATAAACAAATTTAGCTTTTTATAGCTCAATAATCCGGCAATTGAAATCACCTATCCAATTTTTTAGCTATTGCACCTGTAATAGATATGCAAGAAGAACCCAAAAGGATTTATCTGACACTCACATTCTGGTCAAATACTTGGATAACTTTGATCTGGACAAATTGTACTGCAAGCAACTATCCTTGTTCCAAGATAATCTAACAGTGAGTACATCAGCAAAGCAGCTGGCCTTACCATGCTGAAGAATACCAAGGAACACTAGAAAACGGCACCTTGATTGGAGGGAAAGTTACTAATTCCTGATCTCCAAGAGGTTATCAATTTCCCCATCAGTAAGCCCATTTTTAAGTTTTTTTGTCTAGATAGCTACTAGTGTAACTAAGACTAGGACTTTCTATAAGGCTTTAGACTTTCACGTTTTCATTACTTTTATGAAAAAAATTAACTTGGCAAAATCAGTATCAGAATTTTACGTGGCATGACAGAGTTTTCATAAAAGGTTTGGCTTTAAATATATTTATTTGGAATAGCTACTGCCATACTTCCTTAACTAGACACATGGAAATTCTTGGTCAATTTTTAGAGATGCTTCAGCTTTAGTATGACTTCAGTGATGTTCCCAATATATTTGAAATGCAGAACAGAAAAATTTAAACAGCTCTCAGATATTTAATTTTTGATTTCAAATGACCACATGCCATCACACATGCACCTTTCTTTTCTTAAACAACATATAAAAAAATCTTTAAGCATCTAAAGCCTTTTTTGTTTAGTTATATCAAGCTGTTGGAAACTTAAAACTAAAAGAATTCCTTACTATACTCATTTTATAAATAGCTAAAGCTTTAGACTATATATGGAGATTACAGGTTTACAACACAAATAGTATTTTTATTTATAAACTATAACAAGTATGACTACATTGTTATCAAGGCATAAATACTTGACTTGCAGAAAAATAAGGTAGTGAAATAATATTATTATTGAGTTAGCAACTAAATCTATACTTATTTATAGCTATTTAAAAAGATGATTTAAAAATCCTGGTTAAATTGTATACATTAATCTCTTGTCTACACTTTATTCCTCTGTTATTCTAGGGTAATCATTTATCTAGGCATACCCTCTGATTCAGACTAGATATACCAACGTATTTCTTTTTTTTTCCATGGTGTGCTTTGGTATGAAACATTCTAGATGTTAAAATAGCCTGCCCATTGCAGGTGTTGAAGGTGTTGTCTTGTTAATCCAGAAAGGACAGCTCTTAACAGAAAGACTGCAAGCTGAATATTCCTTTACCAGGAATAACATGAACAGCTATACCTCTTGGTTGAATTGTCTCCTCTTCAATTTCCCAATATTTTTTTCCAGCCTTAATAGTGCCAGCACAGCTGAACTGTTTTTGGGAACTGATCCAGCTCAAAGAAAGAAAAAAAAAAAAAGTCTGCAAACCATAGATATTTTACCTGGATCAGTTTCCTAATTCAGTCACAGAGCAGCTGTAGAAAGCAGTTCTGCTAGAATAATTGAAAATGGCAGCGTACAGTGTGTGAACAAGTAGGTGGTGTGCAGGAATAGCGTACGCTTGCAGTCGTTGGTGAAAATTCCGTAATGAAATTATAGTCTTAGCACCATTTTATTTTGGGTTGCTTTACCTAATAAAGCCAAGCTCAGACAGAGGGGGAGAAGAGTTTTGATCATTAGTTTATACAGATGAGGAATTTTGAAATAATATAGGCAAGCCACTGGCTCTGCTTAACTGCCTGGTTTCTAAAGATCATTTCAGGATCCTGTGAAATGAGCATCAGAGCATCAGAGTGCTGTCACACGCTATACTGTCTTCAGAGGTGAAGCTGAACAAATGAAGGGGCAGTGAGTTGTAGCATGGGAATGAAAATAAACAGGCTCAGGGAAAGGTGTCAAGCAAGAAAATACTCCCAAACATATTTAAAATGCAGTTATACTAAGAAAAAGTTATATACTGTTAAAATGTATTTTATTCGGCAATTCTGATTCCATGAACAATCAGAGCCAGCTTCACTTATTTTACTAGGAGAGTTATGATTTTACTACTTGCAGCTCTGTGAAGCAGGACTGGATATTTTATTTTTCCAGCTCAAAATCCACAACTAAATTAATATTTAAGGGCATTCTCCTCAACAGAATTGATATCTGAGGACATTTTGCTCTACAGTCATGGCATCAGTCACACTATACTGCAGACAAGTCTAAACCACATTGAATATAAATACAGATCTAGCTATGGAAGCACAAAGTAAAGGTTGCTATGAAAGAAGCAGAAGTTGTCATCACACTTCAGAATAATCATTCTTAAGCAAACTTAAGTTTCACTATGCAGCAAAACCTCATGTATTTCAAAATGTGCTTTTAGTCACACCTGTTTAACCCCAACAGAGGCAAAAAAAAATTTAAAGCATAAAAGAAAATAATTTCAGGACTCTGTTCCAAAAGCCCAGGGCAGTATTTGGCCTATCAGGTCTTTATTGTCTATAGCAATATACTAGCCACAAGTTGTTTTTTGCATGTTCCAAGCAGATTCTGCTGGACTGGTCATTAGAAATTCTATTGCTTTTCTCTCCACAACTTCTTTTTTCATGTAAAATGAGTGAAGCTGATTTGGAAGTAATTGGCTAGAATCCCAAACAGCTATTTTTATAAAGTCCTTCTTCAGAGTAGAACCATGCTTTAATCAACACACCAGTACTCCTTTTTACAATACGATTCTGTCTCCACTTTGCAGTTCCCATATATAGAAAGCTCTATTAGAACTCTTGCAGGAATCATAGAATCATAGAATCATAGAATCACTGAGGTTGGAAAAGACCTCTAAGATCATCGAGTCCAACCGTCAACCCAACACCACCATGCCCACTAAACCATGTCCCTAAGTGTCTCATCTACTCGTCTTTTAAATACAGGAAGCGTAAAGCAATAAAAATTTAAACTGTTAAATGGGATGTGATTGTGAAATGTTAATTGCAGTCATAATCTCCCACACTTTGCTCCTTTTACCACACAAGTAGATGCAAAGCACACAGCAACAGAAATGGCAACTTGTCAGCATCTTCAGTCCAAAAATAAGCCTTTTTTGTTTTTTTTTTCTATCTTAGTGTCCTGGTTTTGGCTGGGATAGAGTTAATTTTCTCCCTAGCAGCTGGTACAGTGCTGTGTTTTGCATTTACGATAGAATAATGTTGATAACACAATGATGTTTTAGTTGTTGCTAAGTAGTGCTTACACTAGTCAAGGACTTCTCAGCTTCCCATGCCCTGCCAGCGAGAAGCTGGGAGGGGGCACAGTCAGGAGAGCTGACCCAAACTGGCCAAAGGGATATTCCATACCATATGGTGTCATGCTCAGTATATAGATGGGGGGAGGTGGCTGGCGGGGCCACTGCTCGGGGACTGGCTGGGCATCAGTCGGCAGGTGGTGAGCAATTGCATTGTGCATCACTTGCTTTGTATATTCTTTTATTATTATTACTATTTTACTTTCTTTTATTTCAATTATTAAACTGTTCTTATCTCAACCCACATGTTTTCGCACTTTTACTCTTCCGATTCTCTCTCCCATCCCACTGGGGCGGGGGGAGTGAGTGAGCGGCTGTGTGGTGCTCAGTTGCCAACTGAGGTTAAACCACGACACATATGCAACTTCTGAGTATCACCATTCAGCTGTTCAGAAAGTCTGAAAACGGAAAACAAACAAACAAAATTTTCTGGACAGTGTCTCAGAGCCTACTAAAAGGTTCCTTTAGTGGCTTTCAGAGTTCATTTTGGCTTTGTTAGCAGTATTCAAACCATATGTATATGAAATCATCCTCACACTAATTTCATGTGATGAAGGAAAAAAAAAAAGAAAGAGAGGAGTGGCCTGGCTCTCAGCAGATGTTTGCTATTGTGAAAGATATATATAGAACAACTGATGAGCTGCAGCTACTTACAAAGAAATAATTTTTTCCAGGAATTCAGTGACATCATAAACCACATAAGCAGACTTCAGATGCTTTGTGATAGCACATAAACACTGCAAAGGAATTAATGCCAGGTCATCTGTTGCTGCCCATTTGTGGCATGGTAAAAGAGGAATTCAATAACATTTCTTTCAAGATCATGATTTGGTAAAGCATCAGTGTTTTGTTTGATCTTAGAAAATATGTACAAGAGATATTTCAAGTCATACAACCCAGTCTCCTTTTTCTCCAGGACCAGGATATACCTGTTTGCTGAAATTAAATAAACTGTATAGAAGCTTTGTGATTTAAACCATTACATCTATTCATACAATGGTTGCAAGAAGATGGTTTCTACTTAAATGAGAACCTGCAGCACAGCCATATTGCAAGAAGCATCCAAGTCAGATGTTTCTGTCAAGGAATACAAGGTCATGAAAGGTCCAAAAACTTGCTGGAGCCTAAGTTATCCATCTTAATCTAATTGTTATCTATCTTAAATCAACAAAACACTGTAGGAGTTCCTCCCTATACAAGAATTTATGTATTTCCCAAATCCTTTATTTGTTGCAGCTGCTATTATAGATGTTTTCACTAAGAAGAATAGCGAGAAATAGGATGCTACAGGTCTAAATAGAGTTCTTAATAATTGAGGACCTAAGAAGGAGAAAGTTTCTTAAATAAAAAAAACATATGAAAAGCTGTTTGAAAATCACCATTAGACTAACAGAAGCTGCTACTATCTGGAAGACTAATGTGTTGATTATGGCTGCCAAATACACAAATACACTCAGAGAGAGAAAATACAGAAAAGAGTTCAGGACAGCTGGGACAAAAAGATTTCACAGGTGATAAATGCAGTCGTTCAGCCCATATTGCAAACCATCTCCACTTGGCAGTTTATACAGCTCCAGTGGAATCTTTTCTTCTTTGAATCAAAATATTTAGACATCAGAAGAACATGATTTGCCTGTATGAGTGAATTAGTGACTAGCCAAGGCATAAATGAAGAAAGGCTGATTCTGAATGCTCCTTTTTTTTTTTGTTTTGAGAGAATGTCTCAGTGAAAAGGTACAAAATTTTGTTTTAAGGAGGATTCTTTTTCCTGCTAAGTTTTTTTCACTTCTGAACTTTTTGAAGAAGGGCAAGGGAAAAGAGAAAAGCACTGATAGCATCCAAGGCTGATATCAAATTGATTTTCTCCAATCTCAAGCTACAATCAGATGGATACCTGTAGGAAGAAGTTCTGACAGCTTCTGTCATTTCACAGTTCAGATGGTAAGAAAAGAGCCATTGTGTCCTACAAGAATGATAATAAAGCAATATAACACAGTTTCTTTCTCTGGTTGAAACTCATCCTTAGAATATTCTGGTGTTTTCACACTGTTGGTTTATAGCACAGAACATCATAAGTCTCTGCAAGGCTGAAGGAGCAGAGATTCTTTGTTGAAAAACAGTGGACGTATCTGTCTAATTAATATAAACGCCACCAGTGCCAACAGAACCGTGCTGTATGGAAGGGTATGTAAGTTGAAGAATAGGAGATTCCTGCCTTTATATCTGGTAGATGAGTGAGACCTTAATATATCTTTAGTTTCCTTTCTGATTAATATGGTACAAGTGAGTGGGCTCTTCAGGTGTACTTAGGTACACTTGACACAGTTGAAATTGCAAATTTATTGCTATGAAAATATAAGGATCAAATAGGTGCAATCTGACACTTCCCTGATTTCTAAAAGCAATACTTTACCTTTACATATTTACTACAAGTACAGTTTCACAGTTAGACCATGGTAACTAAGGTAACTTTTAAAGTAATTAATATTCCCTGGTGAGGATATTATTAAACTTTACGTTATACAGTGCCTTTTATCCATATAAATCCCAAAGCACTTTCAGGACTATTCAAAGTTGTACGTATGACCAGTGATTGTTTTACCACACATGGAAATAAAAAAGATGATGCCATTTGGTGCTAATGATACTATAGAACAGGTTTGTTACAGTGGAAATAAAGCAACAATTGACACCAATGTGAGGAACTTAGGAAAGCAGAAAGTTGTAATTCATTCTGGAATGCAGCTCTAACACGGTAACATGCCTTCTTGGCAAAAGTGTCATTTAATCTCTTATGTTCACACATTCAAATCCTATTTTTCCTATTTCATCCAAGAAAAAACGCATTCAAACACTACCAGTGGCTTTCCAAATATATTCAAAAGAATACTAATGGACAATAAAAATAAATATAAAGGGAATGAGTCCAATTCAGAGGCCACAAGTCAGTCCCCACAACTACCTTTAAATGTTTAAAAGTTTCATTCTTTCTTGAAATAAACATATTTAAACATTGCCAAAAGCTTACTGCTTGCTCCATGTGTACTTCAAACATTTTAAATGATGGAACAAATACTGTGTAGTATGCACTGTCTTCCAAATTTAAACAATGGAGTATTAAACGTATAAAACCATGCAGTAAAACATTTCCTTCCTCATTACAATGAAGTAATTTTTCGTTAGAGGAAAAAGAAATGCTAACTAACTGTACATGCAACTGCAGTGTTCAGACACATCAATCTCACATAAAGATTTTAGAGTTTTGAAATCAATGCATGCCCTTGGGAGGCTACCGGGTCTACCTTACTCTGCTATTTTAAGAGAAATACTAAAAAAGTACTAAGAATTCTCTAAATCACAGAGGTTCAGGCATATTATTTCAAAGGACAGCGATCACAAGTGATTCCCATCACAAGAATTTAGAAAAGACCACTTCCGCTGAAGACATATTGATAGCATATCTACCAAAATAAAATGGTTTGTGAACACTACCTAAATGGCCAAACACCTATTTCTGTACATGAGCTTTTTCAGATGATGCTGCTACCACCTGTGTCATATGTGCAAATTAGGTTTTGGAATCCTTTGTTTGCATGTATGAGACATCTAAATCATAAAGTTGGCTTAAAAAATTAAAATATAAAGAATAAATTCAGATTTTTCTTTTTATAACCTGTTGCTGAGATTCTTATGCATTCAAATGTAACAAGAAACCATGTTTTATAGCCCTTAGAGTTGGAAGAGATGCCAACAAAAGAATCAGTTTTTTGGGTTTGTTCTCTGCCTATTTCTCCCTGACAGTATATAAGAGACAAAAACTTCCTATTTTGATTTTTACATTAAGAAGTGTTTGTGCACAGATGTCTTCCATCTTACCATTTCCGCAACTTGTAGCATATGTCAAAACTAGAGCAAAGGATTGGTCCTATAACTGACCTATAAACCAATCCTGCACAAATTAGATCAGCTTCCTCTTTTTTCCTTCTCATGAGCTATACAGTTACGTGTGGGAAAGAAGTATTTGGTTATAAACGTTCCCTTAGGTTCTGACATTTAATGAATGAATGAATGAATGTAGCCTATAGAATACATTTAATATTGTGATCCCTTTCTTTTTAGCATAGTCAGTGGTGAGGGCAAAATGCAGCCCTCAAATCACAAGTTTGACTCCACTAGCAGAGGCATTGCAGAAATTAAATTGTCATTCTTATTTTCAAAATGGTCCCGCAACTCTTCAAAGAAGGGTTATCTCAGGGGTAAAGCATTACATTGCAGTTTTAGAGGCCACAGATTTCATATGTGATCCATGACAGCCATCTTAGTTTTTCTACAGACAAACTCATCATCATTAAAACAGATGAATCAAGCATTTCTTTTACTTTCTTTTCTATTTAGGTTTATTCATCTTGTGTCTTTTCCTTTAAAGTTTACTTAAATAGGGTCCTAATCTTTTTTGAGGTCAGGAAGTGTTACCATAATTCACTTAAGGTTTAAAAATATGGATCTCTGGAGAAGAAGTTATGGTTGATGTCATAAATCTTTTTCCGTAGACCTCTACATTAATCCCTCATATCTGCAAACACTATTTTCTCATTCTGATAAGTCATCATATGAAGTACCACAGTCACCTAAAGCCAAAAATGCCAAATGATAATGGGTGATAAATTCTGTAACACCTAAGAGGAAGCAGCACTCAGTAAGCTCACTGAACTGTACTGCAACGTACCTGCTGCAATTGCAAAGGAACAGTGTATGAGGTAACTAGATAAATAAAATGTCTACAGTGAAATCCACCTCATTTGAAGTTTTTGCAATCATATTAGCATTCAGACTAAGCAAAGTAAATATTGCTGCAATGAGTGGCCGTTATTCCAAGCAAGTATTCTCTGCATTTTTTTCTTTTAAGTACTCTTCATTAAAGACCAACGAAACAATAACTTTATAGTGTTTATATAACAAAAAAACCTCTCGCTGTGGCAAAAGCAGCAAAAGTGACAATGGCATAGCATTTGCTAACCCAAGTCACTCAGATTAGTGAATTCTCTACTACTGGGGTCCCACACATTCCCATGTCTCCTCTTATGTTTTCTAGCAAGTACTAGCATGCCCCAAATAAAACTACCAAGTTGTAGATTAAAAAATAAGATAAAGGAGATTTTTCTTCACACAATGCAGTTAAGTCATGGAACTTTGTGTCACACGAGATTTCATGATAAAAATTTGCCAAGGTTAAAAAAAAAGCATCTGCGCAAATTCATATAAAGAAAAAATACAACAAAAGTTATTAGCTATAAATAGTCTGAAACACAAACTAATGAAGATTAGGAGATTTTTTTTTTTTTTTAAAGTATCATTATTTACTTGGTTTATCTTTTACTCTTCTCTGTATATTTGCTGTTGGCCATTGTTCAAAACAGGAAACTGGAGCAGACATATCTTTGGTCTGACCCATTAAGAATATTCTTTTAGTTTTACTAAGCATTACTTTATCTTGACCTTTAATGATTACCATCTTCATTAGTCCTGCTATTTGTTCATGACTTTCAGTGTTTGGGATATATTTTCTCGTTAGGTAACATTTTCCAAATATGTAACACTATTGCCCTTTACAATTGCTGATTTATGACCCTGTCAGCCAGCAGCACACCATTCTTTAAATATTCTCTCTCATTTTCATACACAGTGCTTCTAAACCAGAGATTTCCTGAAGATCTTTCTCCATGCAATGAATTTCCTTTTTCTGTTTTCATCACCAACTATCACGATAGGTTTTCAGGCTTCTAAACTCAATGTCGTCTTTTTGTCTCCTCTATAACACTTTTTCAAGTTCCTCTTCTCTAAATTGTATCAATTTTTCCATTTCAATATCATCAAACAGTTCCTTGCCTCAGTATTCATATTTACTAACAGCCCTTCAGCACAGCTTGATTATCTCTTGCCTTAACATCTTTCTGCCTCTCAAAATGTCACTGCTAAAATATTCTCCCTTGAGAAAGAGAGAACAAATCAGTTTTTTGCCTATTTACATTTTGTAATCAAACGCTTCTTCCCCTGTGCCCAGGTGTACGAGGTCAGCCAGCAGTAACAGAAAGCTACTTGACTATTTCATATACTTTAAATGTCTTTCTTGTCATTGATTTATTATATATCTTTTTGGTCAGACAGAGGAAGAAAACCCACAGATTCCTAAAGTAGAATTAGCTGTGTTGTAGTAAAGACACATTGACAGTGCTCACATTATACAATACACTTTTTAAATTTACATTCCATTTCCAAGTATGAAGATAAGGAAAAAAAACCCTACAAATTTTGGATATGGAAACATTTCATTTGAATTTTCCAGAATCAGTAAAAACACCCTTGTCTTTGCATATTGGCAAGTATTTATTTTGAATGTGCTTTGCACTACCATTTTTTTTTTTTTTTTTTTTTACACATAACACCACATGCTTATGCAATAAGAAGAAAAAAAAGAGGGGACTGCTAACTCCTACTGTAACTACTTCAAAGGCAATTTAGTACTTCTGTGGGAATGTTTGACAATGCTTTGCAAGGCCATGTTTTCTAATCTTTAAATGTGTATGTATGTTGATACATGCTACATTCAAAAGTCAGTCTATAGTTTATGAGAAAAACTTTTTTTCTTACTTATTTTATTTGCAGTAAGTTATGACATCGACAACCACCAATCAGATTCACTAAGGAAAAACAGAAAGCTCTTTGCAAAGTGAAAGCTATCATCAAATACTTATTTAATTTTACTGTGGAAATACACTCAGAAAGAAGATACTTAGTCATTTATCTCCAAGGACTTCCAAAAGATACATCTTACGTGGAGCAGTTTATGACCATTATAACTCTCACCTCAGCAATCATTCTGTTGGTGTCTCCCAAGAAGAGTAGGTTTAAGGCTTCCTCTTCATTCGTTGCTTGCTGAAGAGACAAGTTTTTCAGATGAATGTTCTGATCAGGGTCTTCCATTATCGTCACCTTCCTACACAGAAAAAAACCCTCAAAGTGAAAACCAGAATTGTTGTAAGGTGATCTTTGTTCCAAACTTTCATTTCAATTGTGTCTAAAAGTTGATATCTAAACCCCAAAAGCATTTGTAATAAAAGAACTAAAAACATGAAGAGTAAATGCACATTAAAGGAAGTGCTGAATTTTTTTTTAACTCTCTGTAACCTCCTTTTTATTCCTTTATTATAAACCTCCACATAGAAAAGGAATATATAAAATCTATAACTATTAGAAAAAGCTTTGGGATTTTTTTTTTTAATGAGATATAGTAAAATCTCAAGAGCAAGAGGTTAGATGAATCATCACAAACAAATAATAAGTGGGTGTTTGTTTGCCATTACCACAGCTATTTAAGCACAAATGATACATAAAGCATACCATAATCTTGATGAACAAATAGACATGCAACATTTCAGAATCAACACATCTGTAGCCAACATGTTTCTAATAACCTTGCATTTGTCAAGATTATTTCTCTTTTCATTCTTCTCAAATGGTAAGAACTACAAGTGTAAATGATCCCTTTCTTAAATTAAAAGCAAGCAAGTGGAATGATTTTATTTATTTCCACTGAGGTTAGAAATGCTCTTAGTTGTACTTCTTTAAGCCTTAAAGTTCAGAAAAAGGAAGTTAGATGGAAGTAGCAAGGATATGGCAAAAGCTCCAGGAGAGCTACTAAATATTACTGAAACTCCTTTTCACTTCTTTAAATAGCCCTTTTACATAAGAATTTTTTCTTTTGATCAGGTTACTGAGAGTTAAACTTCATTGGCTTTACTGAGTAGCCGTTAGGGTCTCCTCAGTTAGGACATTCTATAGTATCCAACATGGAAGCCAAGTAGTTGCATCACTGGATTTTGAAAACTCCCAGAGTGAAGACTCTGTTAAAATTGAAGTACACTAAATTCTGAGGATGAATGACATGTCCTTCAGGGTGAATGACATGTGAATGACATGTTCTGAGACAACTTACAACAAGCAAATTAGAACTTTTAAAAAAGTTAGAAGGTTTTTTTAAAAAAAAAAAAAATTCCCTGTAAGTATAGCTAATACTTTATATATATACGTATACACACATATATATGTGTGTGTGTGTATATATATATTTTTCATATTCTTCAAGGTTAACCACAAGAGGGAGTATGGGGCTTGAGTTTTTACCTCTAGGTAGTTCTTGCATGCTAATTACTCCAAGCTGCTTCAAAACGACACAGGTTGGGTTTTGTTCTGCTTTGCTTGTCTTTTTTTTCCCCAAAACTGACAGAATCAAATCGAGCAGCTAAGCAGCATTCCATAGTATTACTCTTAAGTATTAGGAAAGTAGTTCACCCTCTGATGGTCAAACATTGGAATGGATATACAGAAATAATCTGAACACATTGCAATACACTCACTATTTTTAAGAAAAAAAAAAAGTAAAAGTACACATAATGCTTCTTTAGCATTTAGCCATAACAATTGTTTTTCCAAGTATGATCTCCTCCCACTTACAGCCTTATTTTTGTGTGGTAGGGTAAGACAGCACTAGTACAGTCATGAAGCTCTGCTTCCCCCATTCAGAGCATAAACCCAAAAGCATAATTCTGCTCTCACATAACAATGTTTTGATAATGTCAAGTTGTATTCTGTCCACAATTCCATCCATGTGCGCATCACACGCTAAAGCCCAGAGTGGTTCTGATTACAGTATGATGCTTTGACTAATTTTAATATTTTCAAATTACACACTAAGTATCATCTACCTCTTTTTATAATTTAGGAAAACTATGTTGTTTTACTACGCACACCGCATAATATTTAAACTTTTAAGAATCTTTTCAGACTACATTTTGACCAATGGTTATAAATAATTTCCAGACAACGAAGATACTAGTTTGGATGAAAAGCTCTGGATGATTATTATTATATCAGAAAGGTGACAGTGGGGATGTCACAAACCAGTGACAGCCTCCCATACAGCGGTCTTGCAGCTATTAAGAGGATTTCCAGATGAAAGTCTAAATTTACACATCTTGAGAGGCATCTGTCAAAACTTCCTCAGAAAGACATGTTCCAAAATGACAACAAAATGATTTATTTTATAGTGTTATAAAGTTATTGTATAATATGATAATAGTTTTCTATAGAACATTCTCTATATCAGTGAAATCTTTAAATTTCATAACCCTAACTTGGATCTTGGAGTGGAAAAGCTCTGTTACGTTATCCATAATGACTGAAAGAAGGCAGAGACAAGGTTTTGTTTTCTTTATAAACAAAGAATCTTTTCCGTTTGGCTTAATGGATGGAATCTGTAGCTGACTAGGAAACCTGTAGGATGGGATCAGCCTTTTTTATACTGTTATTGACTCAGGCCCTTTCCTGCATCAACTGAGCTGCCATTAATGCAAAAGCACCTTTCACATTGAATGCTTTCATTTATGAAATTCCTGTTACTGGCAAACAATGAAGTTAAAGCTTCCTTTGATTAATTAATACCATCTCATTAATTTGTGTAATATAAATAAATAAAAAAACTTAAAAGATTTTGGAAAACAAGTGACAATTTTAAAAATCAAGTTTCCTATGATTATACCTGTCTCTAGGGCTTAGAATTGAAGAAATCTAAAATAATCTCAAAAACTTTATAAAAATTTAAAAATTAATCATAATGATGTAAACAAATAATATGTGAGGATACATACCTTCTATGGCAATACATTAGCAGAATATAGTGATACTACATCAGCATGAGGAGGAGACTACACAGACAATAATAAATTTAGGAAAAGGATAAAAAAAGAAAAGCAGCAAGCATGCATCTTGGAGTCTGTCCAGAACAGAATAAACTAATGGATAACTATAGCTAATCTTTGTGTAAAGTTGCAAGGAGCTTTCCGTTTTAAGAAAGAATGACGAAGATCATCATTTTATATATCATCCAAAAAAAATTATCCTTCTGTAGTATAGCTCCCTGAATACCACATCAGAGGACACAGTAAACGTTGATTCAAGAGGCAAGGTTACAAAGTTACTCAGCCACCAGCACAGCTTTCAATAGCACAGAGATTTGATTTTCCATTCAAGTATAGACCTAGAGCATAATCTCCTTAGCTTGTGAGACATGACAGAACTATGAGATGAGTAAGTATTGGTGCAGACTGTTCTCCCAACACGTCATGTTGTGATAGGAAATCCTTCCCACTGTCTCCAATGAATTCCACATGTGAGACAAGAAAAACACAGTTTGCTTGTTCTACACTTCATGGACATAGGAGTGTATTGATACATGTGCTGTGCTGCAGGCACAGCGTGGCATCCAGGCCTGTGTCATGCTGCACAGACCCCTTGGCTGCAGGATAAATTCAGCTAGGTCATTGTAACAGAAGAGCCTGCAGGCAGCTCCCACCCGGTCATCACACCACATGCGTGGCCTTGCCTTTATCGAAAAATGCCGCAAGAAGTTCTCATGAGAACACCTTTTAGAAGTGGAGCTGTTTTCTTGTAAGGAAATTATATAATAGCTCGAATGACCAAAAGGGAGAGCATCTCTCCACGGACAGGATCTGTGCTGCTTTACGCAGCGCGCCGTGGGGAAATCCATTCAGGCTCCATCCGATGCTGCATGAACGTGGGATGCCCAGCATCTGATGGGATGTAAAATTTACTTGCCATCTATATTCCTCTTCTTATTCTGTCTTATTAAAGCAGTTATCTTATTAAGCCCTTTGTTGTCGGGCCTTTCTTACTGAGATCCGGAAAGAGCCTTGCACCGGCTCTCTCTCGCCACTCACCCCACAGTGCAGAACAAGGAGTCAGAACTGAAACAATGAGATTGGTGGTTCATGTACAAACAAAACACATAAGATCTGTCAGAATTTGCAGGCAACTGCAATAATCTCGCTCACAAGAAAATGTTTGTTAAATAACACTTTGATATTAAAAAGTAAAGTTGCCTTGAACAGCACAGCAATAATCTGAACTGAATTAATTTACTCATCTGATGCCTTTAGAAAAGTCACCTTAGAAAAGTTTCACTTACTTCTTCCTACTAGTTTTCAGGAAACAAATCAACATAAAATCTGCATGGGAATAAACAACATATAATGTATGCTGAAATTATTTTACACATTTAAAGTTTAAGATTATAATTAAAGTGACATTGGTTTGATTCAGTATCATGGAGTTATATAAATTACAAATACACTGTACAACAGAGAACCTGTTAGAGGAGAAAGCCTCTTGCACAACCTCAGAGCAAATAAAGAGTTCAGAAAAATGTTCCTAATTTGAACAGTCCTGCAAATCTTTTATGAAAACAAGAGATGGCAGTAAGAATTCAAATAGTCTTCTACCAGCTATATTTTATAGCAATAGTTTTACGCTATTGCTATACTATTATACTATTTATACTATTAAACAATCATAACTTCCTTGTATAAACATAGAACTCTCTACAGCTACAACCAGAATTAGATTGTCAATATTAAATTCAATTTTTGCATTCTAACAAGTAAGATTCTTCAAATGTATTTGCATCTGCATATGCTGTGTTTCAGTTACAGTGTCACAAAATTAAAACAGCTTTGCGTAAGCAAAACAAGTTACAGTTGTAAACCGAGGCATATTGTATATGAAGCATTAAGGTATATCAAATTATATCTTTTATGGGCTACATGTAATATCATTACAACTAAACATCATGAAAACTGTTTTTTTTTCTGTGAAAATAAAAGTTCAATGGGATTTCAAAACCAAACTTAGTTGATGTATAAATATCTGTACTTATTAGAAACGATACATATTTATGTATACATATATAAATATGTATACTTATACATATCTCTACATATGCATACATAAATAATTACGTAATTCTATATATGGATCTATATACATATAAATAGAGACAGACATTTAGATATATAGATATATGAACTACATTCACACATTTGTCAGGAATTTATTTCCAGAAAAGTAGTGATTTTTTGTGAGAGCCTCTTCCCTTCTCATCTGGCAGACTCTAATGAAATGATTAAGCAGTATTAAGATGAAAATTTAATAGTCTACAGAACATACAAAGGATGGCTACACACAAAACCTTGACTTCAGGAGCAGGGATTCCAAATCTGATCATGCAATGATCAGATGTAATGGTCAATTTTTTTAATTTTTATTATTCACTTTGCCTTAAACATCAAACACAATTTTAATGTCTCATTTTTCAGGTACTATAAACAAGTCTGTTGTGCACTTTTCATAACTTCTATTACCTGAATGCCATCACTCTGTGTTTATTCCTTCCATTGAACTGATAATGTAAAGTCATTAGAGTTTACTAGGTAGAAGTACATATCTTTGATTCAGATTGCATCCCTTCTTTTGCAGGAATATGGATAACAATACTCTTCCAAAACAATATGCATACTTTACGAGGCTAACTAGTCTTTTGCTTACTCTTCTAAAATGACACATTTCTTCAACACTTTTCTTGTCCATCTTAGACACTTGGAGAATATCAGCACAGACTGCTAATATTTACCTAAGCATAGAAAACCTGCATTTGGCTTTGTATGATGCTGAAAACCTTGACGATCCACTGTGGAGTTCAACAGGAAATTATGCATAATATTACTCTTTTAAAGTACAAAAAAATACGTTCTTTTTAATATTCTTATTAAATACATGCTTTCAAACAAGCTTGAGGAAGTTAGATTATTCTGTATTTTCTTACTACCACTAAAACCTTAAAAGGTCTTAAGCACATAAAAATCTCAAAAAAATGAAATATATATTAGGTAATAAACACCTGATATATTTTGAAATATGTGATTACTATTTACGTAAGTGTAACTACTACTTACTTTATCATTTACAAAAATTAACCAAGTAACTAAAATATAGTTAATCATGCAGCTTTCCTGCAACTTGCACTCCCTTTTTAGCTCAGAATGCCACTATATATTTTTAAATTTTGAATCCTAAATTACTATCTTAAAAAATAAACAAAAATATTTTATTAATTAAATACTTTTACACAATGCTAAATATAAGTGGTGAAGGTATAGTTTTAGTGTACAGTACATATTTTTTTGACAAATGATGTACTGGAAACAATAATGACCATGTACAGTAAGACCATTAAGCACTTATTAAGATTAGTTACTCTGCAGAGAAAAATTTATTATCTCACTAAAACACATCCTGCAATAGTATACACTACATAAGTTTACAGGTAATTATGATTATCCCAGTGTGCTTTATCCCTAATTCACAACCAAATTATCTGTCAACTTTTACTTTTTTAAAATAGACTAATACATAACAAGGAGTTATTCTTTAGCTTCATTGAGTCACCATACATAAACCAATTTTGAGATTCTAAAATTCATTATTAGTAAACATTCAGAATCTAGTTTTAAAAAGTGACATATTTTCCAGGGCATATGACCCCCAAATAACTGTTTCAAATAAAGTTGCAATTATATTAATCAAATTCAGTTTAGTTCAATTGAATAAATTCAATTTAATAAAATGAATAAATGGGATGAGTTCAAATAAAATATTGCAAATAACAATAAATGAAATGAATGATTTAATAAACTTGAATAACTTAATAGCATTAACTTTAATAAGCTGAATAAAAGTGTAATGGACTATTTTTTTAAACAGAACTGAGAAAAAAATCTGCACCTGTAAAAATGGGCACAAAAATTAACTTATTATCCAAATTAGTCTCGGATTTAAAATTTTTCTCTGCATAGCACAGGAAGCAGATAATAAATTAAATTGCTAAACTTTACCATGAAAGACATCAGTAAATACATACAGTCCTTATAGTACCAATGTATCATAAAGTGATAAAATTTAATTCCATTTTACAGATGAAGAAAGCGAAGCAATGAGAACAACTTACAGCCCAGTCTCGTACTTTGAGTTTGTCTACTGCCTTCCTTATCTCTAGACTAGCTTGTTTTATAAAGATCAATCTTGAAAGTTTTTTGTAGGTATATGTCCTAGATACCACATATTGTGTAGAAAACTAAAGCTATATTTTAACACAACTTGGAAGATCTTTTTAAAATAAATAAATAAAATGGTTTTAATATGTTAATAACATAATTGATATATTATATATATTGATATATTTATATTTTGATATAAAATTCTATTAATTTTCTGTTATTGCTCCATTGGCAGTTTTCAGTACGTTTCCTGCTCTTGTATCAGCAGTGATTTAATTGCTATTTACATGTTTCAGTCACCATCATGTTGAGTGAGAAAGTTTATGGTTTCTAGCATTATTTCAGGGCATTTGCAAATCCAAGCAGTCAACAACTCACTTATTTAGACATATTTAGGGCTTGCTGAGTTATTTTAAGAATAACACAGACTACAAACTATTTTTTCAGAAGAAACTTAGAAACTAGGATTTGGATTTCCTATAAATTATGATCTTTAACTTCACCAGGCTTGTGTGTTCATGACCTACAAACCTTTATTTACTACCCTTCTCCAAGTATTAGTAGGTGCTAGTGTCATCAATGAAAACTATTATCCATTCTGAAGTAAATATAGTGTCCTTTGGAGTTCCTTGTAGCCTTTTCTATCTGTTACTTACCTTATTTCATAATCGCTTATTCTAGAAAAATAATTATCCTTGAAGGAAAAGGTCCAAGTAGAAGCAGGGAGTTTTTCTCCCTACTGTTGCAAGGAAATACTGCCTGTTACATATGTCTCTGCCACACACACGCGCATGCATACTATATAAAGAGACAGGCTGTCATGAGAAAAACAAGTATACCTTCTCTTTTGTTTTCAGTGGATGCAATAGATCTCTTCTGCATAATTTCAATATACATTTTTAATACTTTCACCTGCAGTTACTCCCATCTAGTTTCCCTAGCCTCTATACATACAGAATAAGAGAAAATTTAGACAGTGTTGATAAAATTGAGAAAACAAAGTATTTTGAGTTAATTAACAGAGAACAGTAGCAGAGTTTCAAAAAAGTCGCCAAACAATGCAACAGGGCACATGAAAATTATTTCTGTTGGTTTTTTTGATGATTCTCTGTAGTTTTATTACTTACGGCAAATCTTCCAATCTGGAGGCCTCGTGTCTTGGGTCCAGCAGATCATAACCACATTCATTGTAGATTTCTAAGTAGGAAACATGAGTTGTATACACTTTACTGCTATCCTGGATAAGAAAAGAAAAACAAAATAGAAAAAAAGAAGAGCTATAAAGAGAAGTCAGAGCTAGATCAGAACACAAATTTATCATTACTGTTGCTTCCTCACTCTGTCTCTTTTTCTTTTCCTGGGTATGGTTTACATTTTCAATTCGTGATACTTTTATGTTTTCTGTTACCATATGTATAAAGGCCCAAGAAGAAAAAAGAAAAAACAACCCCCCCCCAACCAAAACACACACACACACACGCACAAAAACCCAGAACAAAAATCCCCCCAAAACCCCACTATGCCCATGAGTTCAGTCTGGTTCCTTATACCTAGAAAAGTCTGTATACACTTAGAACATGGCAGCCTGCTTACAGAACCATGCAACATGCCATTTTTCAGTTCTATGACAATAAAAGAATGTTATTATAAAGAGGTAAACCCTCATATTATGGATAGAAAGACTATGCTTAAAAAAACCAAACAAACAAGGGACAACAGCAACAAAAATAAATCAAAGATTTACTTCATTTAGAAACATCAGTGATGTACTGCTTTCCACTCTCTTCATCATAACATTTAAGCACTGTATATGGTGTCGGCTGTTCTCTGTAATCCTTTTTTTTTTTTTTTTTGGAATGTATTGCCAAAATGTAACTTAACACAACTGCGTTTTGCAGACAGAATTTTCTCCTGCCCCAAAGCCAAATCCAAACAGCATAAACCTCTAAATAATGGGCTATGATTTCCAAAATAAAAGAAAATTAGTCACTACTTTTCAGCAGATGAAGCCACTGTGAAAGCACTCATATCACACTCACAGTAGCAGTTTAATAATCCAATACACTACAGTTGCTTTGCAAAATACTTTGAGATACAAACTTTTCATTTTCACTGGATAGTTATTTCCCATGGGTTTTTTTTATTGATAATGACAGTTCACTATTTCAAGGGACACCATTTAAAAAGATACAGTACCGATGGATGGAAAAATGTAGTAAGGAACTGTTCAAACAGGAAGCTGTGGAAATAGGAGAATTTCTGACCAATAAATTAAAATGAGATGTTATTAAAAACAAAGGGCTTGATTTGCTTCTCATTTGGGTAAAAAGTTTTGTTTCCTTGGTTTCAAATTGCACTGTCTCAGTGCAAGTAAGAGCTTCAAAAGTCTTGTATTTTGTGTCCCTGAATTCACTTTCTCCTGTTCCATCCTACTTAGAGTTAGGAGGCAGATGACTCTTCTCCACTATGTCAGCACTTTCCAAAGCACAGTTGTAGATAAAAAGAAATGAAACAAGGGAAAGGTATGAAAAGAAAGGCAGGTCAAAAGATAAAACACCAAGAATAGGTGCTTTAAGATGCACCAAGAAAGAAAATGTACAAAACAAACACAAAGATTTGTAAGCAGGGAGACAGAAATATCCTTATATGCATAACTAAGTAGAGCTTTTGATCCCAAACACAGTCTGAAAATGGAAACAAACACATTTTTGTAGAAACTATGTGCTGAGAAGTCAGCAAATAAACTAGTTATTTTTCATCCTATTTTGTTTTTATTACATAAGTAGCACTAGAAAAGAATGTTGGTGTGTTGACACTGTATGTTGCTGGCAATTGCAAGATCAACCTCTTCACTTTCCACGACAAAAGTCCTCCATGGGGTTGTGTGAGTGCAGCAGGTCTAAGGCAACACGATCACACGGGTTTTTTTTTCATTTCCATTCCCACAAGAGCAAGCTTTTGTGCACCTGCAATAAGCCGTGTACATTTACCTGCCAAAGCCATATTTTGCAAGAGCCAAGGTAATTACTTAATATTGTTAACCCTTACTCAAACAGGGCATGTTCATGTGACTGAGACATATACCCTTATGAGTAAGAATTGGTACCCTGTATTAGATGAATGACAGAGTATAAAAGTACAATGTAACAATTGATGTTAATGTCAAATAATATTTGAATTTGTTTAATTAAATAGCTTTGTTAAAATATGAAGATTAATCTTAAATGAGTCATAGGCCTGATGGAGTAAATGAAGAGACAAAACATATATTACACCAGGATCCTCTCTTCCTCTCTTAACTTTTGCCTCCTATAGTTACAAAAGCACCAGAATGATTGACTGTGTTCACTCATATCAGTATTACAGATACTAAAAGAAAATGAAATTTCTTGTAAGCATAATGAACAATCATCAGTGTGCTTACTCTGGCGCATCCTTTCACTTATTCACTCATTTCATTGCATACAAATGTCAAATTGAAATAATTCTACAATATTTTGGTTATAACCTAACACACATACACACATCCCCCCATATCCTCCTTTAGAAAAAAGTTCTTATACCTGGAATGCCAATCACTATATCATCAGCTAGCTATTGTTGTTTCTCACAGTCCCCTTATATGTGGCAAAAAATAGGGTATGTTACTTAGGCTTTATTTCCAACCTGTAGGCTGCAGGTCAGTCACAAGACTTATGATTTGGAATGACTAACTTAAAATTAACTTCTCTATTCAATGATAAATTTTGTTGCTGACATCTTATTTGAGTTTCTGAAGCATTTCCATTGACAATTACCACTTACTTATTAGAAAAATTAATGTAAGGAGATAATAAGAAATGTTTCAGGTGTGGTAAGACTTTTAAAGTTGGGTTTTTTTATAACTTGTATTTATTCTGTTTCTATCATTGTTCCTAGATGTTGAGACATTACAGTGCACTTGTATTTTAAATGTCACTATTACCTTCTGTAAAATTGAACTGATGCCATGTTTTCTGTACATAAAATAAATAAATAAGCCACCAAGTTAAGTTTTGGGTGTCTTTTTTGGGGGCACAGTACATCCAGAAGAACCATACAATTAAATTGCAGTCAGTTTTATCCTTCTCCCAAATTCTGCCAATTCTCTTTCTGCCAGGCATGACGGCTTTGTTTTGCATAGGAAGCAACCTTGCTTTTTTTTTTTTGATTCAAAGTAAAAGAGTAAAAGACTTCAAATTCAGTTGGGTACAATGATCTGTAAACCAGCTTGATTAATTTGTAAGTGCAACAATTACACTTATGACTTCTGCAAGGTATTTTTCTTTTTGTAATCTCAAAACTATTTTAAGACTTTGTATTGTTTTCCTCCCTACTTCTGCAGGGCACAGCTAGAGTTGTTGAAGTACGCCATTCATTTTTACATCACTGGATTCACCTAAAAAGAAAGTTTGTAGCTCTTTGGTTTAGGTCAGTTACTACACTGGAGTGACGTGTTTGCCCTATAAGCTATGTCAAATTTGGTATTCAACCAACAGTTGCATTGAGCTGTCAGTGGCAGGAAAATCTTCTGTGTGGTATTTAAGAAATGAACAGAAAAGCATTAAGAAATAACTGGGACAGAACTGTAAGACTCAGAATACTGTAAGATGAGGAAAAAGGGAAAAGACAGAGAAATCATATTGGGCAGTACTTACTACTGCCCAAATTTTTGGTGAAGCCAAACCAATATTTATATGGGTGTAGTGACTATTTCTCCACCAGAAGTTTCAGATGTAAAGAACATGCAAAACTGGTTTTCAGAATACAGCTTACTACCTTTGAAAGTGTTTTTCTAGTCACTGTTAACTAGTGTTTAGGTACTGATACTGTTTTAAAAACAGACCAAAGGATTTTTTTTTTCTTTTTTCTTTCTTCATTTTAGAAAGAATGCATTAGGAATAATTAATAACAGCAATAACAATAATAATAATACATTCATGACATTTTACTATTTACATCTTTACCTGTTCATATGTTATACATGTGTAATTATGTTAAATGTGCCTAACAATGTTTCTATCCAACTATATTCAGTGAATCAGACTTTCATTACTAATACCATATACACATAAAAACATTCCATACAAGTGCATAATTGTAGTTAAAAGGAAAACAGTAGAGAAGGAAAATGAATATGGATATCTATTTTCTTTCAAATACTTAAAGGATTTGCATTACTGGCTTTAAAAATTGCTTTTCATCATAATTAGAGATATTTAGCATTAGCATTCTAGAATATATTCTAGCTGATAAGTAACATTAGGTAAAATAAAGGCATTAGGTAAAATAACTGAATATTTAAAAATGCTTAATATTCATTTTACTATTTATGGGTTTGGGTTTTTTTTGAGCACCAGTCAAGCACAAAGAAATTAGGTAACTTAGGAGTGAAAGTAATGCTCCATCTTTTATACAACATTGTTGGTTTACATAGGAATCAGAGCAATTTTTGTACGAGATGTGTGTGATGCAATACATTCAATACAAAACCAGAGTGGAGCTAATATAAGTCTTAAGACAAGGAGAACCAATTATGTGTTCTGAATGTATGTTGCACCAACTAAAAATAGCATGGCTTTTAAAACTACAAAAACACCCCGTTATTTTCAGTTTACTGCAACAAACCAGGTAACCAAAACTATCACCAACGTATTCTTGCATAAGGTATCATGTCAAGTTAGTTTCTTCAGCATTAATTTTAGGGCTTCCTCTAACACTATTATAAAAACAGCCTTTTGCAATATAGTTAAGTATTTGTAAACCAGATGTTAAAAATAAACAGAAAACAATGTCCCATACCTTCTGCAATTGATCAAAAATATAAGATAGAGTCCTGGGAATGATGCCTCGATCACTGTAACGTTCTGCTCCTCCTGTGATGGTAAAAGTTTTGCCACTGCCCGTCTGACCATATGCAAAGATAGTACCATTATATCCTGCCAAAACACTAGAGTAAAAAAATGGGGAGATAATTAATATATAAGGCATAACATATTTTCCATGATCAACTTTGTATAGAACCAAAATATAATTAACAGTAATTCTTAATTACATAGCAGCTGTCTTCAGTAATACAAGAATACACTTCAAGATATGTATTCTAGATTCAATGGAATTTAAACTGTTAGAACTGAAGGACTTTTTGATGCCTTGACTTACCCCATTATTCAATATCATCATTAGTTGATCATATTTATTACTATTTTCACTACCTTTGTATACTTTTTTCTTTGGCTTATGATTTTTTGCAAGAATGTTATTTAGTCTCTTAAAAGACTGTAGACGTCAGGAATTGTGACCATTGATACATTACAGCTAAAGAATCTAGAAATATTTCACATATGACTTCATTAATTGCAAACAGAGAAGACTATATCGTGGTTAGAAGCTCATATAAGGATACAGTTATACCATGAGTCTTTTTTTTATTCTGAGAATACTACTATACTAAACTATCAGACTACTAGCTTGGATAAGGGTATGCAGGAGAACCTGTGCTTATATCAGTGTAGTAAAGCCTTCATTTACTATGAAAACACCCAAAACCACATTGGTAAAAGCAAACTTTTCTGTTAGAACTGTGCCTGTACAAGAAGCTTCTGTGGAACAGCAATAGTAGCTATGCAATGGCATAGCTTGAAATGACATTCAGACTCAATCATCTTTTTTCACACACTTCTGACGTCTACTTGCAGAAGTGCCTAACAAAAGTCTAGTTCAAATATCTTTCTCTAATTCACCACGCTCACCATTAACTTCCACCTGATTTCCACCAAACAGTAGATAAGCTTAATGACAGTGGTATAGCTGCACACCGTGGAGGAAACATGGGACTCAGCTGCAGCTGACCTACAGCTCAGGAGCCATGGCTGACTAAATGGAATTTTCAAGTTATGATTCAATATATTTTGAGATTTTTGTTCCTGATTTTGTTCTAAAGGAGAGGGCTTTTAATGCAACGAACAAAAAGCAGTCCCCTAAATTATGTTGGTCTAGATTCCACTACTGATAAGTCAGTACAATTTGAAGGAGCTATTTTTACATGCAAAAATAGCATTTTTTTTTCTTATTAATATATGCCAAAATTTCTTGCACTATTTATGAATACAGAGACATATTTTTCTCAAGTGAGACCCCTTTGATGGGCTGATGTCTGAAATATAAATACAACATTTTATTTTTCCCTTAATATTAAAAGTAAAATTTCAGGTATCCGATGTTTAAAATTTCTATTGCAACTCACAGTTGACTATCATGTATTTCCCTTGTACTGCTCTGTCTCAAAAGACAAAAATACTAAAGATCTATTTCCACATTTCTAATTCCATTTCTTGTTAATTACTGTGAACTGCTCTGAACTTGAAAAATATTTTAAGTGCTCTAAGATTTTACGCTTCATGCTGACCGGCTATAAACAATGAGGTAAAAATGATGGAGGACATAATTATTTTGAATTTTCACTTGTCTGTAAAAGCAAACAAAAATTGAAGAAAAGTAACAGAAATTATTAGAATCACAAATTAAATAGCGATGAAATCAGTTACTGACTGTAATATTCAGATGGCCAATCAAACCAGAACTCATGAGAGTCTATAGTTGACAGGATATATGATAAAGAAATCAGATTAGACTGTCAAGCTTTTTTCTCTCCTTTCAGCAGCTGTCATTACAAAATATTTCCTGGATTCATCTATCTCAAAATTGTTCTACCAGAATTCCAGCATCTCCTGACAAAATATATGAAGGGACTATTTGAAAACAAATAAAGTAATCAAGAAAGAATTATTTTCTTGATAAAACTTATCAGAAGCAAGATCTACTTTGGATTTGATTTACTATGCTTAAGGACCTACTAATTTTGCTACAGAAAAAGAAAAGCTAAAATTATTCTTATGCATTTTGTTTATTGAAAAAGTGATAAATAAGTTAAGATTTAAAAAAAAATAGAAGAGGGCAAACAACCCTTGCATAAGAGGAAAAGAACCATGTATATATAGCTGCTAGTCTGGCGCCACAAGAGATGCAATGGTTCTCCAACTTAGTGAAGTTTATTTAAAGGCCTGAGTAGTTGCCAAATTGCTTATTTTAATCCATTACAGTAGGATGTCAGAGACAAAAACAGAAACATGTTGAAAGGAACTACAGTGAACATCTGCTCCCAAAGACCAAAATGCCCAAAGACAGAGTATATATAGATTTTAGATTCCAGATGTTAAAAATCAAAACAATTATTCTTATGAAACACCTCATTCATCTATCTTAGGAATTTCTAGTACCCACTGTCACAATATCTGAACGCTGAAGACAGTAATGAGTTGTCAGAAGGTAGGGGGTATCAAAAGCAGCTCAGAGATGGCAGATTCAAAACAAGCAAGGGGAAACATTTCTTCATGCAAAATGTAGTTAAGCTATGAAACTCCTTGCAATGGGATGTTTTGGATGCTAAAAGTTCACGCAGGCTTCAGTAGAGACTGGACTAATTCATGAAAAAAATGCTCTCAGTGCTACTAAACACAGAGAAATCAGAAAGTCCCTAAACTACAAATGACTAGAGGCTAACAGAATACCTGGGGGAAGTAGCTCTACATACTTACCCCGTTTGGTATTTTCCCCCGAGCATTGACTGTTAGTCCCTGTGAGAGATAACATACTGGGCTAGATGGAACTTTGGTCTGACCCAATACAGTTGCTCTTCTGTTTTTACATCTCTGCTATTTGGCTCTTCTAGATCTAGCATTTTGGGTTGTAAAGTTTTCTTACTCCTTCTCTTCTTTAAAGTTGTTAAAGGTATATATTTTCAATTACTGTGACATGGCTCCTGCAGAAAGGTGTGTTTTGCAATGTGTCTAAAAAAGTGGTAAAGGTGTGGCTGCAAACTATTAACTTGAGGTCCCTATACTTCACAAAAAGCTGTTGATTAGGATCACCACCCGTGTAAACATAGGATAAAATGTCACATACCATATGCTGTCAAAACAGCTACAAAAGTCAGTGAGTTTCTTCGTGTTATTTGATTCATACATTTCTTATATTTATTGCAGTACATCAGCACAGCTCTGAACAGTTTTCCAGAAAACATTGAAAGTTCAGAAAATGTAAACATATCAATGTCATTAATGTGTTCTCACAGTCCAATGTAATTATAGGTAATATTAATATTGCATTGCATAGATGCACTATGAAAGTGCTGGTTATGATTCCACAGTTGAGTTCCACTTTAAAATCCAAGATGAAAGTCAATCTTCTTTTTTAATATATGTGTGTATAATTATATATATATAATTGCATCCTGTCCATATTTACAGCACTTATTTCTTTCATTCAGAGTGTATTAAAACTAACAACGAAGCCAATTTAAGAAAAGCCTGCTTGAGGTTCTAAGGAAGCCTGTAAGGAAAGAGGACTACCAATAATATCACTGAAAGTGCTGGCAAAGCCTTCTAAGAGTGAAGCACAACCCAGTGAAGACAGGATGGAGAATAAATTCCTTTTCTAAGTCTAAGAAGAAAACCACCTTTATAACAGACAAGGGACTAGGAGTTCAAGCAGGACTGACAGAGCTCCTTTGGCTTAGAAGCAAGCTGAAGACTGATCTCACCACCTGAAAAGAGTAGATGGGAAGACACAGTGAAAAGGAAAAGTCTCTACCGTATCAGCTTGGTCACAAGGGATTAAATTTATGAACTAAGCAGAACTAAAGCTTATGTGTACACATACATGTTTATGAAAGAACAAATTTCAAACCTGAAGATGTGTAACCACCAATCTGGGTATAATATTCTGAATATTAGTCAATGTCAATTCTGAAGGTCAGTATGTGATAAAGTCTACATGGATTAAGTTACAAAATCCCTGCCTGATGTTACTAATTCACACTTCTCTTAAGGAACTTCTCTTGGAATCAATGGGAATACAGGATATTTTAGCAATGAGGCTTGTGGAGAAACTATTATCATAGCAAATACTTGCTAAAGATATACTTTGCTCTTTTTCCGCTTCTAAGAACTTCAAGTCAAAAATAAATACCAAACTTTATCAATCTAATTTTAGTTCATTGTCCCAAGGAGTTTTACACCGAAATGGTAACAATATATGTAGGTGGACCAATACCTAATCAATAAATCTATTAAACCAACATCTATTTACTAAATACTCAGGAAGTTTAAGATATGTACTTACTGTTTTCAACCTAAGATGCACAATCCCTTTAGGAAAATAAAAACATAGAAAGCTTCATAACCCTTTAGCCACCCATAAAATGTTATTTAAAAAACAACAAACTACACTGCAGAATTACCCTTGACAAAGTGAAGGGTCTCTCAGGTGCTAAGAGTTAGTATAGTGAGTAGAAAATGTACCCATTCTCTCTTTCATCACGAAACGTATTCGCAACAGGTACCTAAAAAAGTTGGCAACACCAATTATGAGACCTCAAGAAGAGTGTATTTTCTAAACAGCATCCACCAAAAGGATCCTTGAAGATTCTCATCTGCAAATTAAAGCTGTCCCTAACAGTAGTGGAACTGATTCTCTGCTGGGAAAGGCGGTAGAGAATCAGCAGCTCTTTTCTGCCTATTCTGCAAAATCTGTTTTGCAAGATGTCAGTTCACCGAGGCGAAGTCTGCATCTTTGCTCTTCAAATTCTCTGAACAAGAATCCCAAACCTTTGTTAGACTTAGTATTTGAAAGTACACAGGTTGACATGGTTATTGACGGTAGTCTTGTGAAGACTTTAAAATATGCATACATAAAAATCACACACTAAAAGGATATTGTCAGTCATGCCCCCTCGGTATTATCAGAGTATCCAGAACTTTGCATTTTTTTTTCTCCCAGGAAGCTGAGTTTTGGCATGGTTAAGGAGACACTTTGTTGAATAAATTGTCTCTTTACTACTTCAAACAAAACACATCAAAGACACATAATCCAAAGAGAGCCTTTGCTGAAAAGATCTTTCATGAACTTATGCAATGTTGTATAGCTCCCTGTTCAGAAGTTCATGGACTACTTCCAGACAGATTAGCTAAGATGTTGCTGGAGAAATCTGTCTCCAGTATATTTTAGCAAAGTTACTCCTGTTACGATTGTCAGAGTTCCTGGAGGGCCTTCTCTTTTTAATAATACCAAGCTCAGAACTATAAAGTCTACTACAGAGAAAAATAAGTTTTTAAAATACGATGACTAAAACTTGTCCAAATTTGTACATTTGTTTCACTGTGTTAGGAAATTCAGGGAGTTCATTTTCCTTACATGCTAAAACACGCAGACATATATTTGTAATGCTTTGTGATAGACTTAGCTGTTATAAAAAGAAGAGAAAGTGCTATTCATCACAAGCCACATAAAGCAATCTTTACATAGTAAAATACATATAAATTTTACCTACAAAAATATTTAGGGTTAGCTTTAAATAAAACAAATACAGAAAAATAGATATAAAAAAGTCAGTTTCTAACAAATAAATTGTTGTTTCAGCTTTGCTTCTACTGCTTTACAACCAGGTATGCCATGTTCCTATCTGGAAAATATGGACCAACTTAAATGTGTAAAGGAAAAACCTAAGTTGTCGTGTGCATGAGCAGTAAGTCCGACATGTTGGACTTCGTACCTGTGAACGACGAAATCCATTGAATATGGACAAGTGTCACTGGCCTGAATTTCTACATGTGAAGAAGTCTCAAAAAAATTGCCCAAGACCTCAAATTCTGTGAAGACAAGCTTTCCAGAAAAAGATTACATTTCTGGGAAAACACAGACATATAGTAGTTCTGCAAACAATCGTATTTCAGTCTCATTTAATATACTGAGTTGTCTTCGTATCTTGTTCTTAACATGTAGGAGATCTCAGTTACATGTCTGCCAGGAAAGGCCCAAAAAGGTCACACTCTGCAAATTCAAATGGATCAGAAGAACTAAACAAATTGAATCTTAATATTTTAGATTTAACTCACGATGCCAGAATATTAGGATTTCCCAGATATTGTAGCATAATTAATAATTGTGTCAGTTCTTGGTAAATATATATTTTTAAGTTCTATATCTATTTTTGTGTTTCAGTGAAAATACTTCTGGTCAAACCATATGAAGACTCACATATCACAAAGCTGTGTACAGTGAAAAAATTTTAATGCTTGCTGGATATAGTAATTTGAAATTGAAACATGTATGTCTGTGACAATATATTTACATATGTATGCTGTATGTAAAGGTGTGTTGGATGATAAATTTTAGTCTTGTTGTTTTTAATCACTGTAAGAAAAGTCAATTTAAAGCAAAATATTGGTGAGGAAACATCATGATAACCTGCTAAGTATTCTGAATTCATCAACAAGTATTTATGTAATAAGCAGCTCTGTTTAGTAAAATTAGTATCTTTAAACAACCTGAAATTATACAACAAAGGTTTCCCTTAGTGGAAGTCAGAATAAGGCAGAGGAACAAAATATTCATAAACCAACAAGAAAACTGTAACAACAGCTAATATCAATTTTAATGAAATAATAACATTAATTGCAGGCAAACACCTCCCAATCTAAGTTTTGTAAGCATTGTATATAAGTATTGTTTTATTACAGTCCTAAATCTTCTTTATCCTTTTATTCTGCAGTATAATTTCTAATCTAATGATATGCCTACTTCAAGATGATTTTAACATAGAAAAAGGTTAGATCTGTTCTTACATTTTACTCGAAGAACTGAATGCTTCTTTTCTGGTTAAGCACTGAAAAAATTTTGCTGGTTTTTAGCAACACAACAGCTTGTGTTTGACCTTACAAAGCTAATCAGCAACATTTTGAAACACAAAGAAAGTATTGAACATGTCCTCTATATTGCATACAATTGAAAGCACACCTTTTCCAAGTGAGAGACAGTTTGTGCACACAACTGACTAAGGAGATAAATTTGATCACACTGTTATATAAACCTAACCATATATTATGACAGCAACATAATTTAGCATGACGTGATGGGACAAACCAAAAATTTTCAAGTTTTACCTCCAAGCTATGACACGGACTACCAAGAAATCTCCCGCAACGACAATCTCTGAGACAGAAATTACAATACTTTCAGTATTTTTCTAACCAGAATATTGAAATAACCAGCAAAGGTTTAGAAAACACACTGGGAAATAGTTGTCCACCTGCAAAGTACCATTAAGTAAGACCATGATCCAAAGCTTATTCAAGTCAATGACCACCTTTCCAATAATCTCACTGAGTTTTAGGTGGGATCCAAAACATGGGACAACTTGATGCAGATTTTTTGCTGGGGTAAATGCTTAAACACACTACAGTATTTAAACATATCTGCATATATCAAAAGTACTTCTAATACTTTATGAACTCCCAACATACATTCTACAAATTATTTTTTCCAGTTAACTTGGAATACTCTTAATACTCCTCTTGTTTCGGAGAAGGGCCCGATATGCCGACCGGACCCGTCCCACAGGGAAGTCTGCTGCCTCCCTGGGGCCCGGGTCAGAGACATCACTAGGAAGCTCCCTGGTTTAGTACGGCCTTCTGATTACTACCCGCTGCTGGTTATACAGGCTGGCAGTGATGAGGTTGCAGAGAGAAGTCCTGGAGCGATCAAAAGGGACTTCAGGGCACTGGGGCGACTGGTTCAAGGATCGGGAGCACAGGTAGTGTTTTCCTCTATCCCTGCAGTGGCAGGGAAGGATACCGAAAGGAGCAGGAAAACACACCTGATCAACGCGTGGCTCAGGGGCTGGTGCCATCGGAAGAATTTTGGTTTTTTTGATCATGGGGAGGTTTACATGGCACCGGGCCTGCTGGTAACAGACGGAGTTCAGCTGTCTCACAGGGGGAAAAGGATCATGGCTCATGAATTGGCAGGGCTCATTGAGAGGGCTTTAAACTAGGTTCGAAGGGGGAAGGGGATAAAACCAGGCTCGCTAGAGATGAGCCTAGGGGTGGCGTGCCGATGCCGGGGGCGAAATCGATAGCCCAGCTCAAGTGCATATACACCAATGCACGCAGCATGGGCGGCAAGCAGGAGGAGCTGGAAGCCATTGTGCAGCGGGAGAGATATGACTTAGTCGCCCTCACAGAAACATGGTGGGGTGACTCTCATGACTGGAGTGCTGCAATGGATGGCTATAGACTCTTCAGAAGGGACAGGCGAGGAAGGAGAGGCGGTGGGGTGGCCCTGTATGTTAGGGAGTGTTTTGATTGTATAGAGCTCAACGATTGTGATGATGGTACGGTTGAGTGTCTATGGGTAAGGATGAGGGGGAAGGCCAACGAGGCAGATATCCTGCTGGGAGTCTGTTATAGACCACCCAACCAGGATGAAGGGGCGGATGAAGCGTTCTATAAGCGGCTGGCAGAAGTCTCTCAATCGCTAGCCCTTGTTCTTGTGGGGGACTTCAACTTCCCGGACGTCTGCTGGAAATACAACACGGCAGAGAGGAAGCAGTCTAGGAGGTTCCTGGAGTGTGTGGAAGACAACTTCCTGACGCAGCTGGTAAGTGAGCCTACCAGGGGAGGTGCCTCGCTCGACCTGCTGTTTACAAACAGAGAAGGACTAGTGGGAGATGTGGTGGTCGGAGGCCGTCTTGGGCTTAGCGACCATGAAATGGTAGAATTCTCGCTTCTTGGTGAAGTAAGGAGCGGGGGCAGCAAAACCACAACCATGGACTTCCGGAGGGCGGACTTTGGCCTGTTCAGGATGCTGGTTGAGAGAGTCCCGTGGGACATGGTCCTGAAGGGCAAAGGGGTCCAGGAAGGCTGGACGATCTTCAAGAAGGAAGTCTTAAAGGCGCAGGAGCAGGCTGTCCCTGTACGCCGTAAGAAGAATGGGCGGGGAAGACGACCGGCCTGGCTGAACGGGGAGCTCTTGCTGGGACTCAGGAAAAAAAGGAGAGTTTACCGCTTGTGGAAGAAGGGGCAGGCGACTCAAGAAGAGTACAGGGATCTCGTTAGGTCGTGCAGAGAGGAAATGAGAAAGACAAAAGCCCAGCTAGAACGCAATCTGGCCACTGTCATTAAAGACAACAAAAAAAGTTTTTACAAATATATTAATGACAAGAAGAGAGCCAAGGAAAATCTCCATCCCTTATTGGATGCGGGGGGGAACATTGTCACTGAGGATGAGGAAAAGGCTGAGGTACTCAATGCCTTCTTTGCCTCAGTCTTTAACAGGCAGACCAGTTATCCTCAGGGTACTCGGCCCCCCGAGCTGGAAGACAGGGACGGCGAGCAGGATGAACCTCCCATAATCCAAGAGGAAGCAGTCAACGACCTGCTATGCCACCTGGATGCTCACAAGTCTATGGGGCCGGATGGGATCCACCCGAGAGTGCTGAGGGAGCTGGCGGAGGTGCTCGCCAAGCCGCTCTCCATCATTTATCAGCAGTCCTGGTTAACGGGGGAGGTCCCGGACGACTGGAGGCTTGCCAATGTGACGCCCATCCACAAGAAGGGCCGGAAGGAGGATCCGGGGAACTACAGGCCTGTCAGCCTGACCTCGGTGCCGGGGAAGATTATGGAGCGGTTCATCTTGAGGGCGCTCACAAGGCATGAGCGGGACAACCAGGGGATCAGGCCTAGCCAGCACGGATTCATGAGAGGCAGGTCCTGCTTGACCAACCTGATCTCCTCCTATGACCAGGTGACCCGCCTAGTGGATGAGGGAAAGGCTGTGGATGTGGTCTACCTGGACTTCAGCAAGGCCTTTGACACTGTCTCCCACAGCATTCTCCTAGAGAAGCTGGTGGCTCACGGCTTAGACAGGTGTACTCTGCGCTGGGTCAAAAACTGGCTGGACGGCCGGGCCCAGAGAGTTGTGGTGAATGGAGTTAAATCCAGTTGGTGGCCGGTCACGAGCGGTGTTCCCCAGGGCTCAGTTTTGGGGCCGGTCTTGTTTAATATCTTTATTGATGATCTGGATGAGGGGATTGAGTGCACCCTCAGTAAGTTTGCAGGTGACACCAAGTTGGGCAGGAGCGTTGATCTGCTCGAGGGTAGGGAAGCTCTGCAGAGGGACCTGGACAGGCTGGATCGATGGGCCAAGGCCAACTGGATGAGGTTCAACAAGGACAAGTGCCGGGTCCTGCACTTCGGCCACAACAACCCCATGCAGCGCTACAGGCTTGGGGAAGAGTGGCTGGAAAGCTGCCCAGCAGAGAAGGACCTGGGGGTGCTGGTCGACAGCCGGCTGAACATGAGCCGGCAGTGTGCCCAGGCGGCCAAGAAGGCCAATGGCATCCTGGCCTGTATCAGAACTAGTGTGGCCAGCAGGACCAGGGAAGTGATCGTGCCCCTGTACTCGGCACTGGTGAGGCCGCACCTCGAATACTGTGTTCAGGTTTGGGCCCCTCACTACAAGAAGGACGTTGAGGTGCTGGAGCGTGTCCAGAGAAGGGCACCGAGGCTGGTGAGGGGTCTGGAGAACAAGCCTTATGAGGAGCGGCTGAGGGAACTGGGGTTGTTTAGCCTGGAGAAAAGGAGGCTGAGGGGAGACCTCATCGCTCTCTACAACTACCTGAAAGGAGGTTGTAGCGAGGTGGGTGTCGGTCTTTTCTCCGAAGTAACAAGTGATAGGACGAGAGGAAATGGCCTCAAGTTGCGGCAGGAGAGGTTTAGATTGGATGTAAGGAAAAATTTCTTTACTGAAAGAGTGGTTAAACATTGGAACAGGCTGCCCAGGGAAGTGGTGGAGTCCCCATCCCTGGAGGTATTTAAAAGACGTGTAGATGCGGTGCTTAGGGACATGGTTTAGTGGGCATGGTGGTGTTGGGTTGACGATTGGACTCGATGATCTTAGAGGTCTTTTCCAACCTCAATGATTCTATGATTCTATGATTCTATCTTTTATTAGACTCGCTAATATAATTGGGGGAAAAGAAGACTAGGCTCAGGGCTTCAGTGGATTATTGGTTTTTTGGTAATGTTAGAAAGACCCTGCCTCTTCCCTTACAATCTTGCTAAGCAGAAGCTGTCAGTACAACTTTGTACCAATTACCAGGCATAGGACAATTCTTTCTAGTATGGACTCATATATGAATGTAGTTAAAGGGCAGCAAGGCCATGTGTTTTTTTCCCCTCAAATTTTCTTACTCAGTTATCAGTTAACTTGCACTTTCTAACTTACTCATAATTAGTGGCGGTTTAAGAACACACACAGTGAGAAATTAACTTTTCATTTAAAAATTCATTTTAGATCACTATTTAAATAGATGGCTGTTATAGAGTTGTGTACTGGCATTTTCAGTCACCCAGCTGACTTGCCTCATGCCTGAAAGATGTTTAATTCCTAAATAAAGGGTGTGATACAGAAGCCTAACTCATGCAAACAATTCCACTTAAATTGATAGATACGTTATGTTTACAACTGCTTAACATTCCTCAAGTGAGAAATTCCTCAAGTGAGAGCTAGACAATTTATGGGTAGTTACTACAGTTTAAAATACCATTCAGTACTTTGTCCTTGAATATCTGAGACAATATAAATAGTGGTATAAAGCCCAGTGACAGTAGACAGAGGTTGAAAGCAGACTGAGGTTGTTTTATTGTGGTTGGTTTTTCTGACTACATTTTGGTTTAATTTCCAGTGAAGATCATTTGTTCTATTTAAAGTTTATGGACACAGAACTTTTCATTTGTTTCTGTGCTCATTGTTAATGAGACTTCAGGCAGGCTTCTGCCAAAGTATAACGAAGAACTCTGTTTCCTCTGCTGCTAGACTGGTTTTGCAGAATCAAACAGAACAGTTACCATCGAAATTTGCAGAAAAAATAAAACAAACTCTTCCCCCGTGAGTTCCGTGTCTAGTTTTGGACTGCCCAGTAGAAGAAGGGTGCTATAAAGAAACTGGAGTGAGCCTGACAGAACCAAGTTAGTTTGGGCTGGAGCACATCACACACAAGGAGAAGCCAAGGCATCTGTTTTCTATCAACCTGGATAAGAGAAAGCTATACATGTACCTAATTGCCACCTTCCATTACGCAATGGACATTACAGAGATGGACTCAGACTCTTCTCAGAGACTTACAGTCGTAGGACAAGAGGCAGTGGTCACAAGTTGCAAGAGGGGAAATTCTAAGTCGGTATAAGGAAAATGTTCTTCACAGTGAGAGTAGTTAAGCCTTGGAACGGGGGCCTAGATGGGTTGTGGGATCCCCATCTTCGGACATTTTCAAAGCTCTACCGGACAAGGGCCTGAGCAACCTGATCTAACCTTGAAGCTAGACCTGCTTTGCTCAGGAGGTTGGACCGGATGACCTACAGAGATCCCTTCTGACCTAATTATTCTAATTTGTTAGCACTAGGCATAATTCACATAGAATCATCAGCAGAAGAAGGAACAAGTAAACAGTCCTTATCAGACCCTGAAAACATGCTACAAACTGCTACAAACTCTACTCTATTTCAGACTAGTCTCAATGCATCAGTTTTATAACCACCAACATGAAAGTCTTCCTCAGGGAAGTCAGAGTGCTCTGATTCCTTTTGCATTACTCCAAACTTCATTATGAAAAAGACAAAGAAATAGTAACAACCTTATTCTCAAGTTTTTGACATTGGCAGGTATTACAGACAAATGTGGAAATCTTGTCTCAGCAATTGGTGAATGAAGCCTATCCAGAACACCAAAAGCCATCACAGCAACGATGAATATGAAGTCTAAGCAAAAAGATTTGCTTGCTCTGACACTTAATTCCTATTGCAAGACATACTTCTCAGTCTTCAAAAGCATTAAAAAGATCATCTAAGTAGATGCATTTAAGCCATCTGTAATTTTTATTATTGTTTTGTTTTAAAATGAAAAAGTTCAATGTGAAAGGTTTTTACTAAGTTTATAATATGAGTAAATAAAATATGTCTAAATGTTTAAATGAAAAAAAAGGCCTTATTAAGTAAGGACTAAATTCTGAGAGTGTTTATAGGTAGATAAGAGAAAATCCTGGCAAGAAGAAACAAATTTCATCTTTAAAAATTAATTACTTTGATTTTGTTAGTTTATTTCAGCTTCATACTATTATTTTAACCTGAGCTCTGACATCTTCATTTTAAATGACTGCTAACATAAAGGCATGTGGTTGGAACAAATATTCAATAACTATTAAAATACTAGACTAATGAAAAAAAGCAGAAAACACCAGTATCTTTCCTTCTTTCTATCTCAGAAAGCCTTAATTCATAGTTATTTTATTAAAAAAAAATTTTAACACAGTCCTGGCAAAACCAGCCCCCAGACACGTTATTTAAGATAAAAAGAAGGAAGAACTTCATTTGCAGGATCTGGAAAACAAGTTTTCAGGGAGGATTTGTCTTTACAGAGACTCAGTATTTAGGTATCTTCTATCACTTAGAGCTCAGATTAAAGTTTCTTTTAATTAAAATAAACAAAATATCTCAGTATGACTTTTTTTCTTTATGCCTTTGCCAGATTTATGGAACAAATCTAATTTGGTAATGCCTCATCTTTCAAAAATAACAACAGTTTCCAAATGTGCATGTAACTGTTTTTGAGAGCTTAGTGCAAGCAAGTTTCCTTAGAAATTTCAAAAGGTTTTTCCTAAAAAAAATAAGGTGTAATACAATTTCTTATTTTAACTAAAATATCTAAATATATTTAAATTCCACCATAAGCACTGCAGAAAATGTGTGACACAAAGATACTCTGAATCAAAGCTATCAAACTGTAACCTATAATAAGCAGCCTTCTTGAACAATTCTAAACTGTGCAATTTAAGTCATAATAAACATGAGCAACTAATAATCATTTGAGATGAAACATTAATGAAGCCTGTCACTTTTTATTGCCTCATAATTATACACACTTTCAGGAAGAACTGCTAGCATTACTGCTCCAATTTCTCGATTTAGGGGAAATTTTAAGCTACATTTGTTTCAAGCTGACATCCAAAAAAATAAGCGTCCTTTACTATATAGAGATTCTACAGGTCTTTTGTACCTAAATCACCCACATTAGCAATAACACAGCTGTGATGTAAGGTTGCCTGCAGGTGAGCCAAGCCACTACTTCCCACACTGTGTCACAAATATATCCAGGTCAGAATGGATAATTGTTCATACAAGCCTATCATTTAATTAGTTAACAAGGACTACCCTAGAAAAACCACGTGCTTACAGGCCTGATGCTTACACCTTAACAAAATTCCAGAAAAAAACCCAAAACATCCACTAGTAGAGCATAGTTGTTTTACTAGGCATTCTTCATTTTGATCATATTAAGCATGAAGATTTAACAGGTCTTTATAGAAAGGCCAGCTTTGATCATGGTAACAAATATTGTATCATGCTGATGATACCAAGAGATTTTAACCTGGTCGGGGAGTCACTGTGCCAGGACTATAAAAAGCAAGAAGTTGACATGTATCACAAGGGTCTTACAACATTTTAATAATTCAATCCTTTTGTATTACAGCTTAAGTGAGCTGACATTTATACTGACATCACAGTATCAAAACTGTACAAGTCCTCCTTGAACTCACTGCATTGGAAAGAATCCTTCCTATTAGGGCACGCAGCAACCGCCAACAAGATCTATAGATACAGAGGCAACATGCTGCAGTTCCACTAAACAAGCCTAAAAAGAAAGGAGGGGCAGAGGGGAAGGGAATGTGGGTAAAAAGGGTGGAGAAACAGCTTCCTATACATGACACATGTATAGAAAGATACATAGATATAAGCAAGATTTTTGGAATGCCCAGGTAAGATGAGTCCAAATAAGAATGAAAGTTTAGTGCAACTTCTAAGGAACTTAATTCAGACTGTTTCCTCACTGAAGCAGAGAGATATGGGTAAGGAACCTGTATGTGTTTCAGGTCTCCTCATTAAAAAAGCTGCTTTATTTGACCCCTCAAAAGGATGAGTTCTATACACTTCTTTTGAGGTGTAATTTCTTTAGAGTGGAAAATAGCTCTTAATAAGTTTTTCTGAGATGCAAAACAACAAATAACCAATTTAATGGTGGGTTCTGGCTATTACATAATGAATAAATAATCATGACTGACTTACTTTTCTGTTCCTTGTCACATATATTTCCTGCTGTTGTAGTTTGAAATTTTCCTGAATACAGTTTGTACTCCTTCAACTAATGTTATTAAAATTATTTTAAACATCCAACAGGTTGCACATGTATAATTATACTGTTAAATACTCAAAAAAAGACCTTGTATTTCAAATTATATGAAAGTAAAAATAAAGTGAACAAAAAAAATAATCTGGAATTTCAGTTGCGCAATAATGATCTTTTCCCCAAAAGCCAAATATTTGCATGAAGCCAAAGTTTGCATAATAATTTCATACAAGAATTGAAATTAAGGAGGTTCTGAAAGACCCATGACAAAGCTAAAAGAGCTTTATATTTCCTTATGTAAAATCAAATTATTGTAAGATTTCAGATATGTGGGTTTTATTTTTCTTTTTTCACAATTTAAGTTCTACATCAGAAGGAAAATACAAATTGCATCACATTTCAAAGCATGACAAAGTCTGCAGATGAAGTACTATCAAAGGAATAGCCCCACTAATTCCACATTCTTCTTGTTAGGAGAAATTTATACTAAGGTATTGTATATGATAAGGGCTTCCAACAAAATAAAAAAGAAAATGTTCCTTTTGCTGTAAAAAGATGTAAAGGTATGACTTTTATCTGTCCCTAACAATTAGCTTTAAAAGTTATGAAGAACCATAAAAAAAATTCAGACATAAGCATCCAAAGTTTTTAAGAATCTCTCCATTTCTTTTACTCTATGATGTTCAAAAACAGAGGTCATAATTTATTTGGAACCATTTATTTGTAATAAATAAAATAATTTATTTATTACAAAACCTTGTAAACTAAGTCAGATTTCATGTTTCAAGCAATTTCTTATCTAATGGTTCAAATTTCAGAGCAATTATTAATCCACAATCCTATCGAAGTCAGCGAAAGTAAAGCACATTCAGCATTACTCCAGCTTAGATGGTCAAAAGGAGAGCACAATTTGAGAGAAAATTAGCATCTCTTTACAAACTACTGAAATTTCATTAGTTTGAAGACACTTGTAGGTATTTTATTTTCCTTGAATACATAGTAAAACACAAATCCCCGAGTTGTTAGTGAGAGAGAAAAAACACCCCAAAAATCCAAACCAATCACAAAACAGCAGGTCCAAATACTTTTATTATTTCATCTTATTCACAGACTTAAACAGGAAGAAAAAAAAAATTAATAGCAGAAAAGCAAAGGATGGTCACTGAATTTCTATGAGCATATTCAGTAAAGCTAGAAATGCCCTATTAGGATGTTTAGTCTACATTCTGTGGCTTTGTATTACAAGGCAATCTAATGATGTAAATATGTTTTCCAAATATTTTCAATTACTGGTGAAATATTTTCTAAAACTGGAAAGAGGGACATTACAAAATATAGTCAACATTATAACGATGCTGTTCTGCAAAATATTTTGACTACATTTTCTGTAAGAAAAAGCAGCAGAAAAAAACAAAAAAGAGTAAAGGGAAGTAATTTTTATATTACAGCTGCTAATTCTTAGGATAAACACCACACGAGAAGAAACTAAAATCTGTGGCAATGGGAGTATTATCCTGGAGGCTATCAGATCTTTCGTAGAAACACAGGTGATTGCCATTAGGTTTATAAACAGCTGAGCTGTTTCTTCTTTGCATGATATATCCGAAGTGAAAATATTTTCAATGTTATTCCTTAATAAAGCAAGACAAAACATTGGCCATATTAGAACTGAAAACAAAATTAATTCCAAAGCACTTTCTACTTAACTTCTGATTGCATTCATCACTATAACACTAATATTTGAAGCATTATAAGAGTAACCTTGTCCTGTTGTTAGACTAAAGCAATGCTTAATTGTTAGCAAACTGTAAAAGAAAGCTCTTATTTATTTTCTCCATTTTTTGATAGAGTAATAGAGTTAGTGCTGCTTCTTAAAGATCAAGTTGGCTCCGCACAAAAAAAAAAAATCAAGAATATATATTTAAAATGAAAAGGCAAAGAGGAAAGCACAAACATATAATAAAAAGAAACCAAGAGATGACTCAAACATTAACAAAATAATAATAATAATAAAAAAAAAATCAGGCAAATAACATGCTTATAATGGTTTGCAGAGGCTGGCACTTTTGACTGAAGAAGCAAATTAAATGAACCAATGTCTGGTGCCTCTGAAACCACAGGCAAGATGACAATGTAACTGGACTTAAAGAGAGAAAAGTAGTGGCTCAACATCAAAGAAAGTACACTTAAAAAGAAAAAAAAAAAAAAGAAAGTTGCATCCAATTTCCATCCATCCAAGAACAAACTAGAAAGATTTTAGAATCCTGAACACTACATTGCTGGTTTTAGTTTAAACAATGCCCAAGATTTTTTTTCTGAGCATTCAAGTCTAACTGAACTTTCTCATGACTGTAAGCATGCATGGCAAAGAGCCTCAAAATGTTACTGAACTATTTCATTGATACTTTCCTGCTACTTTCTTTTCCCTGGCAATACACAGACAAAAAAATCTTCCCTTAATAAAGTGACTCCAACAACAGAAATGAGTGCATTTTCAACAGTTTTTTCTTGCGAGAGAACATTGACTTAGAAAGAAACAAACAGTGAAGAACATTTTGCTATGAAAGACTGTGGTCTTTCAGAGTAACAGGGCAATTCTTATTGTCCCACAAAGGAAAGGAAAGTTGTCTCATTAACTGTAGGGTGAAATAAATTTCAGGCACGGTTAAGGACTCCATTAGCCAAGGCACCTCATGACTATGAAGACATTTTGAAATAGGTATTTTTGCCTAAGAAAAGGTAAAAATGAAGGAAGAGGATGAGAAACAGGAACATACTTCAGGTATTGCCTACTCTACTATAAAAACACAAGCAAAATTATCTTTCAATATTATCAGTAACAATAAAAACATCAATTAAAATACAAGCTTTAATACGTTATAACATTCAGAGTGAAAATAGTCTTGATTCAGTTAAGGGTGATTTTATAAATCAATTTTAGCATTAAAGACTCAGCTATTTGGAGATAATTGGATGCCTAAACACCACTGATACTTAAAAATCTCTAAAAATCAAAACTAAACTCTACATAATGGAGCAAATAAATGTATAAAAATCTTGTATCAGCCAACACTGAAACAAAGGAAAACAATACCACTTCCTGTTTATTAGAGCACTGTATCGGTGAATTACTCAACTGGAAAACCTTTCCATATTCTAGCAAAACACTCCAAAGGGAAAAAAAAAAAAATAAAATCTGTCAGTCTGTTGCTAGTTAGCTTTGATACTCTGAGGTTTGTTGAGGATAATTCAATCCATAGCATGTAACAATGAGAGTTTTAACCCTTCTCTTTCCAAGCACAGTCAAATAAGATACAGAAGTTTTTGTCTGCAGTCACCATTAAACTCAGAAATGTTTAAAGTTAAGTAAATGAGTTAACCTGAAGCTATGTGATAAAGTCATATAAGCAAAGAAATCCCTTTTGGGTGAAAAAAGAATATAACAAAAATTTTTTAAAGCATATTTAACTTATTCTAGTGAAGTTTCAAATTCACTAGCTCTTCATTTTCACTGTCAATTACCCTCCTGCTTTATGTGGGACTTTTAAGAAGAAAATAGAGGGGAAAATCAAGAAAATGAAATTGTAAAGAGCTAGGTATATTTTTACTTCCAAGTAACAATTTGAGAAAGACTAAGTGTCCAACCGAGGATGTCTGTTTTCTTACAGTGCAAAACACATGGCCGTGCAATAGGCTGAAGAATAACTTGCAGAATCATAGCTTAAACCAACAGATGGGTCAGACAACGAATGAGAAAAGTTGGTACCTAAAGTAATACTTCCCAACTCCCTACAAGTTTGGATTCTGAGCAGTAAGTTTGATAAACAAACAAACATTATGCAGAAATTCTGCTTCCTCCAGTGTGGGATTTTCTCCCCCACTAAAACCAGTGCTAACTTCAGCAATGTGGGCATAAGCTGAGCAAAGAGGATGGCATATTGGAAAATCCACCCCATTCAGAGTGGCATTCAATCCACACAATGAATGAAGAGGGCTTCTACATCAGTCTTAAATGCTTGCCTTTGCAAACTCTAAAATACGAGCATTGTTTGATTATTATATGGAGGAGAAAAACAAAAACAGTGCCAAAATCACTGCCCTACACATTAAGACAAAAATAACGAGGGCAAAATTTGAGAATATTTCCACAGGTACTAATTCATGAGTGTCCCTAACTTAATGAAAACTAAACAGGGGGATAAGATTTTCGTCAGGTTTACCCCTTCATGGAACTATATAGGGAATACTTTTCTAATGCAATGAAGTGAGCTTATATTATAGACCAAAAACTAATTAGACATGGATTTCTATGCCTATGCAACAAAAGGGGCAACAGTAGCAGTGCTATTTTAGGAGTTAATAATGGAATGTTACCATACATAAAATTCTCAGGGGATTGTTGCATATCTCCCAGGTTCAGACATGTCAGTATTTAGAAAATTAAAACATCAATCCACTTTTAAACAGTGAGACAAACACTTGCCAGCTCTCCTCCAAGTAATACAATGAAAGCTATTTTTGACCCTGTGTTACCCCGATTACTCGCAAGATCAACAACGTACCATTCTGCTACTGGTTTGGCAATGCTGTCAAAAACCGCATCTTGTTTTGCCTCTTGATCAAAAATTTTCTGAAATCTGAAAATATTAAGCAAATAATAATTGCTCAGAATCTTAAAACACTACTTGATTCATACATTTTTGTTTGTGTTTGTAATAGTCAATGTTTACATCATTAGGCTTACATAACTTAGTACAATGTTTTCCCTGTAGTCTTAACCACAGCGTGCTGTTGTGCTATTGTACATAAATAGGCTGTACACAGTGCTGCTTTGACAAGATCTGTACAATAAAATCCTCTGATAAAATGATGTGGTTTAGAAAAAAATAAACCGTATTTTAAATCTATCAAGAGAATCAGTGTTTGTAACTGGCACCACACTGAAACCTGGATAAATAGATTACACTATAACCAAATACAGCATCCCACCAGTATAACCAGGCTCACATTTTTTCGTAACTACTTCCTTCATTCTGCTGCACAGTTACTGTAAGTCACAAGGAGATATTTAATTCAATCTAAGTTTTGTCACTTCCTATATAAAATATCTGCAGTTGTCTCACAGAATCAAAGAATACTTCAGGTTGGAAGGGACCATCTGCTCCAATCCCCCTGCTCAAAGGACGGTCAGCTAGAGCAGGGGTCTGTACAGTCAGGTTTTGAGTATCTCCATGCATGGAGGCCACACAACCTCTCTGGGCAACCTGTTCCAGTATTTGATCACCCCACAGTAAAAAAGTTTTTTTGATATGTTCTATATTTCAATTTGTGCTCATTAACTCTTGTCCTGTCACTGGGCACCACTGAGGAGCATCTGGCTCCATCTTCTTTATTCCTCCACTTCCCATCAGGTGTTTAAACACATTGATAAGATCCCCTTGAGCCTTCTCTTCTCCAGGATAAACAGTCCCAAGTCGCTCAGCCTCTCCTCATGTCAGATGCTCCAGTCCCTTAATCATCTTTGCATTCCTTTGCTGGAGCCCAGAACTGGACACAGAACTGCAGCTGTGATCTCTCTGGTGGTGACTAGAAGGGAAGGATCAACTTCCTTGACCTGCTGGCAATACTCTGCCTAATGCAGCCCAGAGGCTGTTGGCCTTTGCCGCAAATGGTGTATTGCTGACTCATGTTCAACTTTTTGTCTACTGGGACTCCAGGTCTTTTTCTGCAAACCTGCTTTCAGTCAACCCTGAGCCTGTCCTGGTTATTCCCCGCCAGGAGCAGGACTTGGCATTTCACTTTATTGAACTTCATAAGATTCCTATTGGCCCATTTCTCCAGCCTCTTGAGGTCCCTCTGAACGGCAGCACAACTATCATCTGGTGTGCCAACCACCCCTCCCAGTTTCACATTGTCTGTAAACTTGCTGAAGCTTCATTTGGTCCCATCACCCAGGTCATTAATGCTAAACAGTATTGGATTGCAGTATTGATTACGCCACTGGTGACTGGCCTCCAGCTGGGCTTTGCACCCCTAATGACAACCCTCGGAGCCCAGCAGCTCGGCTCATTTTCAACACCCCTCACTGTGCACTCATCTAGGCTTTCCTGATCCCATTCCTCTGACAGCCTTCCTGGGTCACCTGACCCTGCTCCCACCTCTTGTACACTTCCTTTTTATGTTTGAGTTTAGTCAAGAGCTGCTTGCTCATCCACGCAGGCCTACTGCTGCCTTTTCATCGTTTCCTGCTCATCAGGATGGACTGTTCTTGAGCTTGGAGGACGTGATCCTTGAAAATTAGCCAGCTCTCCTGGACTTCTATCCAGGTCTGTGTCTCATGGGATTCTTTCAAGCAGGTCCCTGAACAGGCCAAAGTCTGCTCTCCTAAGTCCAGGGTTGTGATCCTGCTTTTTGCCTTGCTCCCTTCTCTCAGGATCCTGAATTTCACTGTCTCATGGCCACTGCAGCCAAGACTACCCCCAGGTTTCACATCCCTGATCAGTTCTTCCATGTTTGCAAATATGAGGTGCAGCAGAGCTTCTCCCCTCATTGCCTCTTTAACCATATGTTAGGAAGTTGTCATTAATACACTCCAGAAACCGCCTGGACTGCTTGTGCCCTGCTGTGTTGTCCCTCCTATCTGGAATTGTATACTCACATAGAACTTCACAGGGTATATAGAAAGGCACTACGGACACCAGGTATATAGAAAGACACCATGGATTGCAAGGGATTATGTGGTGTGTACAACATCACAGACAAATGCGATACACAAATTATAGAGGCATATATTCTATCCTGCTAACCCTTAATCAGTCAAGTCATTCAAATAATTGTGTTTGATTCCCATATAAGTAAGAACAAAGAGGAATAATGTTTGAGGTGACAAGGATAGACAGACTACATGAAAGTATGAGTTTTATGGAGGAAAAAGAAATGCTCGCTCCATAGCATTGTTTTTGCATTGTCTTAAGAATAATAAGGCATAGTGCTTCTCAAAATCCATCTCTACAGACTTTTTAATAAATGGTAAATTCAGAAAAAAATATCAGCATTCATTACAGCTGGCTTGGGCATCTGCAACCTAAGCTAGTTTCGCATATTCATCTAGTTGGAGAGGGCAGCTCCTCTCTTCCCAAGCAGAACAGATTTCCTTAGCTGATGTGAAATGACATCAGTCTGAGCTGCAGATGTTTATCTGGGGCTCTCTTTTTTAATAGCATAGAGCAAAAAATTTACTTGATTTAGTATTACAAAAAATAAAGATTATTCAACTTGGAAAAAGACAATCTCAACCTAGTCATTAGAGGTGGTTATACATCTAGCTTTCTTCATCATCGCAATTTTAAAATGTTGCCTCCAAGTTTTCTGTTGAAAAGATAAAAATATTTGATTGATATTGCTGGTACTTATTTTTAGTTTCTAAAAACTATTTACATTCTACAGTCATGGTTTTGTTTCTTTCAACAATCTCTGGTTCACTGTGTTTTGGTTATGTCTGAAACACAGTTTCTAAACAGAGTGTTTTACATCAAGACATCTTTAGCCAGCCTATGCCAACTCATTAGATCACAAGAGAACACACAGTCCTGCATTCAATTTTCATATGCAAATTCAAAACAAGCTGTAAAAATGGAAGAACTGATAAATGAAGATGCAGTCTTCGAGACAAGACTTAGAAATGTATAATGACTTGCAATGGATAGACAAAAAACCCACAACTTCTATCAAATGCTATCAAACTTGTTCAGGTGCAGAGCACAAGATGCTGGAGTATTCCTCTTGTTAATGGAGTTGTATAAAAATAAACCTATCTATATCAAAGTTTGATTTTAAGAATAGGCTTTTCCAGGTTCTATAGATCTGTATCACCACACAGCGATATCCATCACTAAAGGCAGAAGATATACAGATAAGGCTTTTGCTTACTTGAACTTGTAGCTCTCTCGTTTATTATTGACGAATCCATCTGCTAAATCACGTGGCACGATAATCTCCAGACTGGACAGAGATTTCTCATTGTCATCAACTGAATAAATCTAATAAGTATGGATATGAATTAACAAAATAATTTTACGAATAGAACAGCATAGCCCTTAGGTATAACACTTATGTAAGCTTAGCACCTGTAACTGCCTGAAGAAAAACTTCACAAAAATTTCAGAAGTGCATTGTGTACCATGGCTAATCGGTATGTCAAAACAACGTAGCAAAACAGAATAGTTCTGCCTACTTCAAAAGCCCTTAATACACGAGCAGATCCTCCTTCAGCTATTACACAACAAAACAAGCACGTAGCAACACTATCCTGTTTGTTACCATGTAAACACTACAATAAGATTTGAACCAGAAACGTAGCCTCTTTGACATAATTTGCTTACTAAACCACTTTAATATCTGAGCTGTTATAAAAAACAAAGCCCAGCCCCCATTTCAACGCCCTCCAAAAAACCTGGAAGAATATATCAGGAAAGACTACAACAGAATGAGTAGAGCTGGTTTAAAACAAGACAATGAAGAGACCTAAATGCACCATTTCTGAGGAACGCTTTCATTATCTTTATTATCCCTTGCAAGAACAGCTAAATACTGGGAGTTACACGTTCCCCTCCAATGTTCAGAACAGTGTTGAACTGCATAAACCCAGTGTCCAGCGTCAAATGTTTTTCCAGTGGAGCCTTTCTCTAACAACTAGGCAGGAAAGAAGTTCCTCACCCCCTCCCCCAATAGTTACAGTCTAAGATGCTGTACTTCGTGATTTTATTTACTTCTTAAGGCTTCGGAGAACACTACAGGGCTGTGGCTTTCCGCTCCGCACCCGACCACCTACAAACCCCCCAGCTCTCACAAGCCGGCAGGACCTCTTGCGGCGGGGGGGACGCTCACTGCCCGCTCCCTCCCGCCTTCGGGAGGCCCGGCCGCACGCAGGCCCACGGGACGCTCTTTGGCTCGGCCCAGCCGCCCCACTCCACTCCCCGGCAGCACAGCAGCTGGCTCCCCGTCCTACCCCCGCCTGCTGCCGCCTGCCCGGCGGCTTCACCCGCGCGTACACCCGGATGGTTTCCTTCACCATCGCTGCCCGCCGAGCGCGGGGCAGCCGGCGGCGCCGTCCGCCTAGCAACGGTAACCACGGCACGCTACCCAGCGTGCACCGCGGCGGGCGGAAAGCGGCGGCTGTCGCGGGCTCCTGTAAGGCGGGCCCGGCTCCCGTCGAGTCACCTCACACCCCCGGGTGGCTTTGGCGGGGCGCCTGTTTGCTCCCTGGCGGGGCTTGGAGGAGAAGGAGAGGGAGGCGGGAGGGGAGGGGAGGGGAGGGGAGGGGAGGGGAGAGAGCAACCGGGCTCCATCTGCGAGGGGTAGCTGCCACCTCCACCGCAGGTGGGTGACTGCCTGTGTGGCCAGTAACCGTAATTCCTCACCAGCCGTTTTCCCCGAGGCTGAGGTGTCATGGCTGTGAGAAAAGGGAGCTTGTAAACACTGCCTGACTGAGAGGTGCGGTGTTTATGTCGCGTGTGGATTGCTCCATTGGCACACCAGAAATTGCTTGCCAGATCTGTGGGGTTGTGGGTTACCTGTGCATCCACACAGCCCTCCTCCAGCTGAAACCATCCGTGTAAGGCCACTTGGTTCAAGAGAAGTGTTTGTTGTTAACCAGTTGAAAGATCGGGAAGTGAAATAGGGGGAAAATACCTGGATTACATGCAATGAAGACATCAATTTTTAAAATTCTAATATAAAAAGAATTGGAGTAAAAGTCCTGAAAAAGCTGCTATAGGGGAAATAGAGGGTGTTGTCTCGTTATGAGAGCTGAACTTCTAGAGAAGTAATAGGAGGACCCCGTTATTCTGTGAAGTGGTTACTGAAAAGTCACACAAACAACATAATAGTATTTTGGCCTTAGTTTTGGTGAGACATAGTGGTAAAGATCAGATTACAGTGACTACAAGTCCACTAATTTAAATTAAGTGGAAAATCAGGGACTTGATTACGGAGGAGGATAGAAATGTCTTTAACTCAGATATGGTAAAAGTATGTTGAACTTGTATTCCAAATAAGAAAAACAGTAGGGGAAAGGTTTTCTGTCTCAACTGAACAAATAACTCTCAGAAAGCATATGAGGCGTAAGTAGTGAGCCTTCAGGGAATGAAATGGAAAAGGACTAATCACCAACTAAAGTCGAGTGCAAAAGTCAAAAGGGTAAAAATGAAAACAAATGGAAAATTTTACTTGGTGATTAAATAGAGAGTGAAGGAAAAACAGGACATTGGAATGGGATAATGGAATAAATAGTATCTTATCAGCATTGCTCCAAAACTATAAAACAATTTTGTCCCTTGCCAGTAGGGATGGGGATGCTGAAGGTGATGTTAGAGTCAGAAGTGACTAACAGGAAGTAAGTGTGAGAGGGAAATAACTGCAGCCAAGAGGGAAGCAGAACCCACAGAGTTCAATGAATTTACAGTGGGAGACGGGGATTTGGGAGGGAAGAGTAGATAATTTCAGTCCCAGAATTCTGAAAGTATTGGGATGTGTAATTGAAGGTCCAGGAACTGTGTTTGTTGGTTTGCTTGTTGATTTGTTTGTTTTTGTATTGAAACAGATGCAGGAGAGTACAGTATTCCTGGAAAACTGCAAATGTAATTGTCAACTGTGTAATTTAGCAGCTTAGCTGGATTGTGAATTAAATGGGCAGTGAACATTGAAACACTGCAATTAGCTGTGTGGAAAGCCATTTTGTGTCTGCTGGTGTTCAGTAGCTGGAATATCGAGTTGGGTGAATGAGACTATATTGCTTTTGGGACAAAGTCTGATCTGGAGAGAGTTTAGGTATCTGTCATGGCTTAACCTCAGCCGGCAACTGAGCACCACACAGCCGCTCGGTCACTCTCACACTCCCTGGTGGGAGGGGGGAGAAAGTCGGAGGAGTAAAAGTGAGAAAACTTGTGGGTTGAGATAAGAACAGTTTAATAATTGAAATAAAAGAAAGTAAAATAGTAATAATAATAAAAGAATATACAAAGCAAGTGATGCACGATGCAATTGCTCACCACCAGCCAACCGATGCCCAGCCAGTCCCTGAACAGTGGCCCCCCCGGCCAGCTTTCCCCCAGTTTATGTACTGAGCATGACGTCACATGGTATGGAATGTCCCTCTGGCCAGTTTGGGTCAGCTGTCCTGACTGTGCCCCCTCCCAGCTTCTTGTGCACCTCCAGCCTTCTCAGTCGGTAGAGCATGGGAAGCTGAGAAGTCCTTGACTAGTGTAAGCACTACTTAGCAACAACTGAAACATCATTGTGTTATCAACATTATTCTCATCCTAAATCCAAATCACAGCACTGTACCAGCTGCTAGGAAGAAAATTAACTCTATGCCAGCAGAAACCAGGACAGTGTCCTTCTTCAACATGAAGTCTGAGCTGTAAACTCTGAACCAATGGCACAGTGAAGAGACACCCAACTGGGTTTGCATAGGACTAGTCTGAATATGATAGGGCCTGCACAGAGAAGCCAATAAGGCATCTCAGACTCAAGCTGCTTCCAGCATAAAACCACAGTCTGAATTTCTGAAAGGGGAGAAGGAATCCTGGGCCACCTGCAGAATTGTCACTTGCGCAGCAAGAGAAGAACAAAGATAACAGAAAGGACTCACAATTGTCTTCTAAAATACCCCTTTTATTACACAGCTGTCCTTGCAGAAATGCTAGAAAGCCACTGTGTTGTGCTCCACAATATATTGCCTTCAAGAACAGCTTGTTAGCCCAGCTCAGAATTAGCACTCTCTAGGCATATTGTCCTTCTGCAAAACAAAAGCTGCATCATTAATTTGAGCATCAAAATTATCCAGTTTATCTTCTTGAGTGGAGTATGTGGTACGTTGACTGCAAAGGATTGGAGATCAGTGGAAGAATTATAAGATGGGTGAGAACCTAGTTAAAAGTGATCTATTATAGTTTGTTAAGAAAAAGGGTATTCTTGGGCTGTAAGGAAATTATTAGTAGACTTTTGTGGGGACACAGATCTTATGTAATATTTTAATTAATAACTTTGTGCCAAAAATGGGAGTGTATATTAAACTGATGACATGGCTGGGAGTCATGTGCTGAAGAGGATCGAGATATCTAGAAGATGAATGACTGTGAGGATTAGAGAAATAGATATGGATAACCATTAAATGTGTAGTGTAAGTTGCAAAATCAGGCAGGCATGTAGGACTGAGAACTAATGACAACACATTCTGCTGCAATCTGGAATCCATTCAGCTAGAAGTGTCAGAAGATTTTCTGGTTGTGGAAGTCCAGATGACAGCTGCCAATGAAAAAAGGCAGCTGTGGTTCTTCAATGAATTGGGAATGTGTCCTACAAAGGAAACAAAGCATTGACATTATTGTACAGGGTCCTGGTGAGACCTTCAGCATACTTACTGTGTGTGTTTATGGTCAGTTCTGTTTATTTCTTCAAGTTTTTGAACCCAAGGGCTACTAGAATGATTAGAGTGATGGAGATTTTGCTGTAAGAGAACAGACCAATAGGACTTGATTTATTTAGCAAAGGCTAAATATGAAAGGGTATATGCATGTGTATGAACACACTATGGGGAATTGATGTGGAAGCAAACGAATCTTCTGAAATAGACATAAGAAAAAATGGAAATAATTTAATGCAAATAAATGCACACTGGAAATCAGAAGAAAATTAAAAGCATTAGGTGCTTGATTGGTCTTTGTGGATACTGGAGAAAACATGATAAAGTTCTGAAAGAGTACTACATGATCACTTACATTAGCAGAGGTTTGACCCAGAAGGTGAAATCAAGAACCTCTATTCCAAAAAGTCTTTTTTAAGAACATTGAAACATCTTTCTAGAACCATACTAGGAATGAGAAGGCAAAGACAGTGTGAGTACTTTCTCTTCCCCCAATCATAGAATCATTTTGGTTGGAAAAGACCTTTAAGATCATTGAGTCCAACCGTAGTCCAACCCAAGCCACTTGATGGAACTCAACTTCACCTTATTTTGTTATCTTAACCACGCTAATATCTCCATGCCTCAGTGTAATGTATATCTATCTTCTGTATAAGGTCATTGTCAATGGATAATGTGGAATTTGTTAAAAAACCCATGCTCTCAGTTGTAATTTTTAGGCTGTAGGGAACCTTCAGTCAACTTCATAATTTGAAAAGCTACAAGGCACACACTGCTCCTAATTAGATCTGTCAACAGTTGCACATTTCCCAGAAAATATAAAATAAAAATCTCCAAGTCAAAGAACTTCCACAGCTTGATTGTTTATCTTATTGTACATCTTTAGGTCTTCATTTAATCTGTAGGAAATCAACCTTTCTCATTTTACTGACTGTCATTTTCCTAGTCTCTAAGGTATTTGTCTACTTCAGCTTGTCCAGTACAGAAGATAGTAAGTAACTGAATATGGTTCTTCTAAATCTCATCACTGTGGTTTCCATTTTCATGTAGAGCTCCTGAGGTATTTAAATCCAAAGTTCAAAACAATATAGCAGTGGCAGCAAAGAAAGTTGTTTGCTGCTTCAAAGAGAACAGCAGCACTACTGTTCACCAGAATGCTGAGATGCTTGGAGGTTAAGAGTTGGCAGAGCATTTTATTTCATCCTTTTAAGGCAAACCCGTACACTCAAGTATGGTCAAGAAAGAAAAGAAATGATAAAACTTTTCCTTTCTTGGTTCAATCATTCCAACAACTTAAGAACAAAGTCAGGTGTTGTCTGCACTTATTTCAGTAGGTTGAATGCAGCTTCTCTTGTGCTTAGGAGCAAGAAGTACTGATAGGTACTGTATGAGATTCAAAGCAGTTTGAAGAGAGTTCATTTTGTCCTTGAGAGAGATTACTTTCAGTAAGAAATTATCGATTTGCTTTAGGAATTAATGGACAAAGTTTTATGTTGTGTTATACAAAAGGTCAGAAGATACTTCCAATTTCAATCTAGATAACCTCTAGGTTTTTGTATCCTTGAGTTATAACTAGCTTGTATGTGAGTATTTCTGTATAGGATTTGAAAAGTGTCAAGTAAGAGAAAATTTGTGCCATTGTGGAAGATAAAAGTGTAGCAGGCTCCCATTTTTGCAACTGTTGAGAGATATGCATTTGTCATGGTTTAACCTCAGCTGGAAACTGAGCACCACACAGCCGCTCGCTCACTCTCACCCCCCGCAGTGGGATGGGGGAGAGAATCGGAAGAGTAAAAGTGAGAAAACTCGTGGGTTGAGATAAGAACAGTTTAATAATTGAAATAAAATAAAATAGTAATAATAATAACAATAATAATGAAAGAATATACAAAGCAAGTGATGCACGATGCAATTGCTCACCACCTGCCGACCGATGCCCAGCCAGTCCCCGAGCAGCGGCCCCCCCGGCCAGCTTTCCCCCAGTTTATGTACTGAGCATGACATCACATGGTATGGAATGTCCCTCTGGCCAGTTTGGGTCAGCTGTCCTGACTGTGCCCCCTCCCAGCTTCTTGTGCACCTCCAGCCTTCTCAGTTGGTAGAGCATGGGAAGCTGAAAAGTCCTTGACTTAGCAACAACTAAAACATCAGTGTGTTATCAACATTATTCTCATCCTAAATCCAAATCACAGCACTGTACCAGCTGCTAGGAAGAAAATTAACTCTATCCCAGCCAAAACCAGGACAGCATTTAGAATGAAGACATATGGAGACCTATTAAAATACCTAATATCCTAATATCTTGTAATAATACTATCTCCTAGTATCTTATTTGCTGAAGTAATGTGGGTATTAATATGACTGCTACATTTTCACAGGCATTAGTCCCAGGGAAATTTTCTCTAAACTAGCGTTCTTTTTCCAGAAAAGATACTGTCCTGGTTTCGGCAGGGATAGAGTTAATTTTCTTCCTAGGAGCTGGTACAGTGCTGTGATTTGGATTTAGTATGAGAATAATGTTGATAACACACCGATGTTTTAGTTGTTGCTAAGTAGTGCTTACACTGGTCAAGGACTTCTCAGCTTCCCATGCTCTACCGACTGAGAAGGCTGGAGGTGCACAAGAAGCTGGGAGGGGGCACAGCCAGGACAGCTGACCCAAACTGGCCAAAGGGATATTCCATACCATGTGACGTCATGCTCAGTACATAAACTAGGGAAGGCTGGCCGGGGGGGGGGCTGCTGCTCGGGGACTGGCTGGGCATCGGTCGGTGGGTGGTAAGCAATTGCACTGTGCATCACTTGCTTTGTGTATTATTATTATTACTACATTATTATTATTATATTTTGATTATTAAACTGTTTTTATCTCAACCCACGAGTTTTTCTCACTTGTGCTCTTCCAATTCTCTCCCCCATCCCACCGGGTGGGGGGGAGTGAGCGAGCGGCTGTGTGGTGCTCAGTTGCCAACTGAGGTTAAACCACAACAAAACTTTGATTAGCCAAGAGAGATTAAGACATCTGTCTCAATCTCTTCACTATTCCATGATATAACTTAATTTTCATATGAAGAGGGACTTGATTAGAGTCCCCTCTGTGATGAGTCTATACACCATGTCTAGTGCTTGCTAGAAGCAAGACTCACACTTTACACTTAAGAAAAAAAAAGGAAAAGAAAAAAACAAAGAAAGGGAACAGCAGATTTCCAGCCTCTAAGAGAAAATAAGGTAGAAAGATACAAGAGGAATATGATGAACAAAAGCCATTTTTCTAATCTACAGAGTTGCTTATTAACAGAAATCTTCTCTTGAGGCCCAGCTAAAGAACTAAATTGGCTTTTAAAATTTTCCTAAGATTTGGAAAAGAGGCCTGTTACTAGAGGTAAAGAGCTGATTACAAAGATGCAGGAATTGTATGACATCTTTCTGTTATTACCAAGCAAAAAGAACTGGTTTCAGCATTTGTATTTCCTACAGCTTTGCAGAAAGTTTTGGAAAATGGAGCCTGAAGGTGACAGATAATGTACTGGTCTAGAGATTGCACCTTATGCTGGAGGCCTGAAAAGTTTTGGTTTGCTTTGAATTTACTGTGTTTAAGATCTTCTTTCTGTCTTCCCTGGGAAATCACCTTGTACTTGAAGAATTGTCAGCATTTGCATTTATGCTAAACCTCAGAGATACAAGTGTCAAACTTTCTTCAGCTCCAGTATTTGAGAAAGTGCACCACCGAACACGAGTGTTTCAATCTATAGGCTTGAAACAATTATGTGCCTGTATGAGTTACAGGATCTGGCGATTACTTGTTTTAAAAAGGTCAGCCATTGCATTCTGAATGAATAGTTACAACATCACAACGAATCATCTGCTTTTACCCTTGTAGTTTTCTTCCGATTAAAAAAATTAGACGGGTCATATTATATACTGGAGCTGGCAGCTCAAGGACTTGAGCTCCATTGTGTCACCTAGCAACTTAATATGCTTCCAAATAAACAGCCTTGTAAGTTTTATAATAGCCCAAACTTTCAAGTCCTTTCTTTTTTTTCCAAAGTTTTACTTTTCATAGACTTTACTTATTCTTGGCAACTATCATGCCATTTGGCTGAGATAATGATTAGAAGTTAGAACATTAAAATCTTTCCACAGATCAACTGAATGGGATGAAGGGCCAAAGCTCTTGCCAAAGTCTGAGTTTGTCTCATCGTCCAACTCCTGGAAACATTAGGGCCAAATGTGTATCTTCTACATGACCAGAAACCCTTCTTAAATGACCAGAACTTAAGATCTGAAACTTGGCGTAAATTTATGTATAATATCTGTTGAGTATGTTATACAAGCTCTGCCAGAAAGAGTACAACCTTTATTTGTAAAAGGTGTGGTAATATAGAAACTTATGTTTCTATATTTGAATGGAATGTGAAAAAGTTGTGGCAATATTTTTTAATATTTGAGGTATCATCCCAAAGCCCTATAACCTTTGTTTTTTCTGCTTATGCGTTCAGTGTTAAAATGTAAATTCATGTAAACTGCCTTGTACAGCTTTTAATAGTCCAGCCCTGTGAGAAGAGCAGGGATGTTTCTGTCTTTTAGGCCATTGTTACAATCTGTGTCTTAGAAAACAGTGCTACATCTTCACATATGTTCAAGTCGCATTTGGAAAGTACCTTAAAATTTCACTGCTGTTCTGACATTCTTACCAAACACATTTATATGTTTCCTAAAAACATATGCCTTGGTAGACTCAGCCAAGACAGAAAATCTTAAAATATCCTCCTGAGGGTTTATGTACATGCATACATGTATACATATATGTATGTATTTGTTTGTTTTAGAGTAAACCAAAATTCCATGGAGAAATTTAGGGATCCTTAGGACCCTGACTGCAACAGGCAACAAATCTTTTTTCCAAGTTTGTTTGTTTTTTTCCATCTTCTAGATGGTAAACTGCATCCTTTGTTGCAAACTACAATGTAAGAAGTGTTAGCAGGAGACGTTAACATACTTCTAATGCAATGCTGATATTATCTGCACAATTTTCTCTACCTCCCTCCCACATTTATCTTTAGCATTATAGTTTCTTATTTGTTATTTTGTCATGAAACCTTCCAAAGCCCGTTATTGATTTGTCTCTGACCAAGGGACAGGTAAAATGCTAGCTGACCATGAGTAGAAAAGGCTGTAGGGTTTTGGGGTTTTTGATCTGAAAACTGGTGAGAAATTTAGCTTCTTGTGTTCAATTCTTCTCAACAAATAATTCCTTTTATAGTCATTGTATAACTAGTTTGTATATGCTCTTGTTTGAAGAGGATTACAGTCCCATCAGCTTCAACAGAACATTATGAAACATAATTATTAGTCGTCATTGATTTATAATAAACCTTAGCAATTGAAGCCATGGATTAGAAGTTTTGTTGGGCACTGTGTAAGTTTAGAGTTTGAAAAAAAAAAAAAAAGGAGAAATATCCCTGTACCAAACAGCTCTTGCTATCCAAGTTTAGGACAGGAGGCAGTGCAGGAAAAAAGGAAAATAAAAGGAAATAACGTGGATAATAGTAGCACAATAGTCAGAGGTTGTACAGCTGTTGTACAGACATTACCATAAAGAGGATTTAAAGAAAGACGGTTATGTAATTTTACAGATTTTTGTGAAGAGCTCTTTTTGGGAATGAAAAGTAGCATAGCAGAAAGCAGGGAAAGATTTGTTTGAAAGTGTAACGTGAAGCTGCTAACTATCGGTTGATCACAGACAGAAACCTATCTGCAGGTTGGTCATGAATAAGGTATTACAGAATGGACAAGAACCTTAAAGACAAACAAAGTAATGTAAAAGAAGGGAGAGTTACTGGAGGAGGCACAATTACCTGCAGCATAATCGGAGTGATAACTGAAAGGATTATATTAGCAACAGCATTCTGAGAGTCTGTGTGTGTGTGTGTGGGGGGGGGAAGAGGATTTCATTCACTGGGGCTAGGTAGGAGGAAAACACAACAATGTGATGGAAAGTGATTACAGCCATGGAGTAAAATTAAGTTTTGTAGTTCAAAAGGGTAAAGATAAAGGCCTGGATCTCAGTTCTACAATTATCATTAAGTGAAAATAGAGGGCATGATACAGGGAGCTATGCTGAAGGAAGCTCTAGAATGTAAGTATAAAGGGGAACTCCAGCCAGTAAAAATAAGCTGCATGTTTTAGGTAATGTAAAAATGAAAAGGAGAGAGGAAAATGAAGTATTACTTTGGAGGGCAAAGGGAAACAAAGGTAGCAGACCACTTGAGGGCTTTTTGTTCTGCCTATTTGAATGGAAAAGACTGAAGTATGGTGTTAGTGTGGGGAGAGTGAAGAGAGACAGCAGAGTGAGTAATTAAGAAAAATACAGAAGGATAATAGTTGATCTCATCAGAAGGTGGATTAGGATGGGGTGACTAGCACTTGAGTAGGTGAGCAGATGGAAAATTTTGGATCTACAATGAGATGAAGGGAGTTGTACAAGAAGAGAAGGTCATCTGTAAGCAAGCAAAAGTTTGCATCATAATCTAGTAGCGTAGCATAGCTAAAACTAAGGGTAATTATACTTCCTGGGTACACAGATCTCAAGAAGCTGCCATAATGAGCATACATAAGCACTTACACAGGCTCACTGGTGCTTCAACGTGGATATAATAATACAGTCCAGCCAGGTGTGCCAGCCATTAACATGTTTAACTGCAGAGTTGGTAGATGCCTTTTTCTTAGAGGAGAAAATTAAGACGTGGAGAAATTGAGCAATGTGTCCAGTTGTGCAAGCACAGCCTGCAGTGAAGCCAGAGAAAATGGTGTCTTCACTACCAAACCCCTAAATACCTTAAAAGACCAAGACCAACCTTCCCACTAAACTTCCCATGTATTTGCATACTGTTGTAAACAAGGGACAAACAGGACAACGCACAAATCAGTGCAGCTGTGTTCATGTGCTATCATTTGCAAAGTAGCTGGTTTTCCCAGAGTTTAGTTTTGAATACTGTTTTCCCCTCATATAATTCTGTGAATAGGTAGGATATATGCATGCTGTTACTGAAGCATACAGCATCCCAATAGCTACGGAAAGTAGCATTTCCAAACTAACAAAAGAAAAAAAGAGTTGTAGAAGACTAGCATCAAAGCAATGTAAAATTAAGAAGTGCTCTTGAACTGTTTGAAACCAAATAGAATAGCCCTTATTTAAGCACATTGCAACAGTATTTACGGTCTTTTTTTTTCTTTCTCTTTTTACAAGACTACTTATTTTCAAATAATGAAGGAAAAAAAGTTTTAGTTTGTTTTAGGGTTTTTTTTCCAACATCCAGTTTTTGGTTTAAAATAAGCCAACTACTATTGCTCATTCAAGTCTCAAATGCCAGATGCATTTAAGGCTGGGTGATTTTGTCACATGCTGAGGTTGTCCCTCTACAGTTGAGAAATCTTACAAATGCGTAAGAGTTGGTATCCAGGGACTGCAGACTGCAGTTATTTGCCAATGTGAAGAGGCAGACTTCCTGTGTGAATCACTATATTAAAATACAAAATGTTCATTTACTCAATGTTGATCTTATATCTCTATCTTGGCCATGGATTATGTATTTAGTTGTTGTTTAGACTTTCTTAGCATCTTTCACTTAAGAATCCCCTAGCATGTAACAAATTAGTGAGTTTCACTTCTCTTGCATTTGGAATTGAATCCTCTTCACATTAAGACTGACTCTAGGACTCCAAGATTACAAGCACAAGCAACAATATGTGTTTTACCTGTTTTTCATGTATGACTGAAGAATACAGAGGTAAAGCAAATTGGCCAAAGTTGAAAATAGAATAAACCTTCTTTTCTACATCAATAACTGTACTGCACTTTATCTCATTATTTCTTCACTGAATCAAAGTCTTATTGTAAGTACTGTCAAGAATTTTGATCTTTTGCATGTAGTTTATAACCAAGATGATGAGTTATAAATTCAACAACACTCTATACACTATGGATCCTTGTTTCAGAAAGTGAGGTTCCTAAAGACCTTGGAGGTAGTTTGACAGACAAATATATACCAGCAGCGTTTGTTCGTGTTAAGTTATTATTAATCTGTTAGTGTATCTTTTACTGGAGATACTCTGACAAAATCAGGAGCTCTGTAGTTTTTGCTCGTTTGCATTGTTCCGTGACCCCCAGGAGAGGGCAGTGGTTTGTACACACTCCAGTCAGATTTTTCCAAAGCTAATAAACATCAAGTACTAGATATGATATTTGAAAACATAGGTCAATACGTATATCAGATTGTCTCCATGAATAACAAGTTTCAGCAGTACATAAATTCATTTTTGAGATTTTCTTCAGAACATAATTTTTCTTCCAAATGACTGGCACATAGATACTCACTTTTAACACAACAGATAAGATTGTTAACACTTACTGTCATTGAAGAAGCTATAATTTTGTGAACTAAGAAAAAAACACTTTTCCAATTGTATAAATCTAGTAAGATGTGTAAGGACTCCCTACAGAAGTTTTTGTATTTACAGAGGTCAAGTCTGATCTACTGAGATGCATAAACAAGAAATGCTACTTGAAAAAGAAAAGAAACAAAACCAAATCCCTCTCTGCTGCCTACTTTCAGGTAAATAATAACTTTTTGACTAATGAACAGAAATCCAGATATATGGAGTAGGATGAATCATTGTCAAATGGAATACTCCAATAGTCTCACTTGAGAGAATGATTTGAGTGATCTAAAGAGAAAGAAACTGTCCTTCTAGGTGAGTTACACGTCTAGTTTAACAAACTAAATTGTTACTAGGAATATAACATTTACCTTTCAATGGAGCTAATATTATTTGCAGTATCCATTGAACGGTTTATCAGAAAAGTTGCATAAGCATATAGTTTGGTGCAAATCACGAGCCACAAAAGGAATTAACCATCTTACCTTGGAAGGGGATAGTGTTATTTTGGCTCAGTTTAAATAGTTTAAGAACAGAATCCAGAACTTTAAGAACCTTAATTCAGAAGGGCAGTTTAAGTACACTGTTTTTAACTGCTTTTATTATTAGTTATTGAATATTTTAAATTCTTATTTTACAGTTGTGATGTTTTTGCATGCCCTCACAGGCCTTATCTAGGCCCTAGTGTATGCTAAAGCACCTCCAGAAGCTTAATCCCACATTGTTGAAGTGAATGTGTTTTGGATGTAGTCCAAATGATGGCTGCAAGAGAAAAAATGGTAGGAAGGATTGTATAACATCTCAGAAAACAGCTAGACTGTCTGATAAGCAATTTTTTTGTTTCAGAATAACACCAAGTAAAACTGAATCATGTTGGCATGAGGCACCTTAGAAATAATTGTTTTGTATCACAATTGTTAGCCAATTTGTACAGTTATTGGAATATTTTTCATAACATTTTAAAGTCTCCAGGTGCCAAGTGTGTATCATAATTTTCTTCCACTGCACATAAAATTACTTAATGAATATTGGCTTGCAGGATTATTATCCTTCCAGCTAATTCCCAATCCAACTCTACTTGCCTTTTCCTGGGCTTCTTGCCACATTCCATTTTTCCCTATGCTGTTGGTGTTATGTAGGACTGAAATGTGGAATTATCCGCAGTTCATAAAAGAATCAAGTACCTTAGGCTGTTGTGTTCATTAATTATTAATGGCCAGTAAATGCAAACATGAACTAACAAAAGGCAAAGGATAAACACATTTAAGCCAGACCAGTTCCCAGAGAAATAATTTAAAAACTTGTCAAACAATTCTTGAAACATGGAAGAATGATGATTTCCCATAGATTCATTGTATATATTCTGGCACTGCAACTTTTGCTTTATATAATTTTTTTTTAAACTTGAATGGTAATTTCCATTGGAAGATCTCAAAGAGATTTACAGATATTAACAAACCCAGACTTGTAACACCAGTGTGAAGAAAAGAAGCTGGTCAAGCTATTTGTTGCCAAAAACATATCCTTGCCCCAGTTAGCTGCTTTGTGCTCTTCTGCCAGCACAAAGTTTCACAAAATACTTCATTCACCAATTCCTAATTATTCTCCTGCATTTGGATTGCTTTTACATTCCCTAATTGCTGAGGATGCTCACGACTAGTCTCTCAGATAAATTAATTATCCTCAGAGGGCTTGATTCTACATGAAGGAAGCCACTCACTTGTGATCCCCCCTACTGCTTACAAACATTACGGCACTCCAGTGGTCCTGTGCTTCTGGAATGGCTTCAGAGGGCTACTGTGGCGGGGTGTAATATAGAACAGTTTTCATCAGGTTTCAGAGTTGGGTAGGAAGCAAAAGTGTCTTCATCCAGTTTTTTCAAGTAAGCCAGGCATCCATGCCAGTACTTTGTTGGTAATTTGTTAGTTGTGATTCACCGTTCAGCAGTCCCCACACAATGAATCCAGTCTCTTCCTGCAAATTCACTGGCCCTGTTCTACCTTTCAGCCCTCAATGTATTTTTCAAATCATTTAAACTGGTATTATTTTTATCTTATCATACGTTTAAGGCTTTAGAAAATACCTTTTGTCTCCCACCATATAATACTATTATTATAATTTTATAATATTGTAATTCTTATAATGTAATTAACATGATATTGCATGATTATATATATGTCAACTGTAGACCATTTAGTATTCAGATGCTTTGAGCATTTCTTTTATGAGCAACTTATGTTTTCATAAAAAAATGAACAGAGCAAATACACCCCAAAAGAAGTCCTTTTGAGAACGTATCAGTTTGCCATTTGATTACTGCTAAGCCCTGCTTATGCCTAACTAAGGTATAACCAGTTTCACAGATGGCCATAATCAATTTCCTTGAGAGTGAAGGCTTTATAATTCACACTTGCTGACGATGCCCACATGAACTTAATCTGTGGAGTACCCTACCAATTAAATATATAAGGGAATGCAGATAGTCCCTTTTTGCTTCATAACTGTGTCCCAGAACCTTTGTCCTGAATTGTTTTTCTGCCTGCTCAGACAGGGCCTTTTTTACCCACCACCTGAACTGTTTCTAGTCCTACCTTTTTCTTTCTCCCAACTCCAACTTATACTTTGGAGTCCCTGACATTTGATAGTGAAGCCTCTAACCTTAATCCTCTTAACACTGAATGTGGTATCCTTGCAGTACTGTCTATATCCATCCTTTACTCAAGCCTGGCCCTCATCACTGGTGGTACTGCTTATGTCTCAGCTTCTGGCATCCTTCCATTTTAGCATCTTAATTCTTCAATAAATATTAATCAAACAAGATATAGAATCATAGAATCATAGAATCATTAAGGTTGGAAAAGACCTCTAAGATCATTGAGTCCAACCGTCAACCCAACACCACCATGCCCACTAAACCATGTCCCTAAGCACCGCATCTACACGTCTTTTAAATACCTCCAGGGATGGGGACTCCACCACTTCCCTGGGCAGCCTGTTCCAATGTTTAACCACTCTTTCAGTAAAGAAATTTTTCCTCATGTCCAATCTAAACCTCCCCTGCCGCAACTTGAGGCCATTTCCTCTCGTCCTATCGCTTGTTACTTGGGAGAAGAGACCGACACCCACCTCGCTACAACCTCCTTTCAGGTAGTTGTAGAGAGCGATGAGGTCTCCCCTCAGCCTCCTTTTCTCCAGTCCCAGTTCCCTCAGCCACTCCTCATAAGACTTGTTCTCCAGACCCTTCACCAGCCTCGGTGCCCTTCTCTGCACACGCTCCAGCACCTCAACGTCCTTCTTGTCGTGAGGGGCCCAAAACTGAACACAGTATTCGAGGTGCGGCCTCACCAGGGCCGAGTACAGGGGCACGATCACTTCCCTACTCCTGCTGGCCACACTATTTCTGACACAAGCCAGGATGCCATTGGCCTTCTTGGCCGCCTGGGCACACTGCCGGCTCATGTTCAGCCGGCTGTCGACCAGCACCCCCAGGTCCTTCTCTGCTGGGCAGCTTTCCAGCCACTCTTCCCCAAGCCTGTAGCGCTGCATGGGGTTGTTGTGGCCGAAGTGCAGGACCCAGCACTTGTCCTTGTTGAACCTCATACAATTGGCTTCGGCCCATCGATCCAGCCTGTCCAGGTCCCTCTGCAGAGCCTTCCTACCCTCGAGCAGATCAACGCTCCTGCCCAACTTGGTGTCACCTGCAAACTTACTGAGGGTGCACTCAATCCCCTCATCCAGATCATCGATAAAGATATTGAACAAGACCGGCCCCAAAACTGAGCCCTGGGGAACACCGCTCGTGACCGGCCACCAACTGGATTTAACTCCATTCACCACAACTCTCTGGGCCCGGCCATGCAGCCAGTTTTTGACCCAGCGCAGAGTCCACCTGTCTAAGCCGTGAGCCGCCAGCTTCTCGAGGAGAATGCTGTGGGAGACGGTGTCAAAGGCCTTACTGAAGTCCAGGTAGACCACATCCACAGCCTTTCCCTCATCCACTAGGCGGGTCACCTGGTCATAGGAGGAGATCAGGTTGGTCAAGCAGGACCTGCCTCTCATGAATCCGTGCTGGCTGGGCCTGATCCCCTGGTTGTCCCGCTCATGCCTTGTGAGCGCCCTCAAGATGAACCGCTCCATAATCTTCCCCGATATAAGTAATAAACAGCTGTCTACCTTGCCCGGTCTCTTGAAGGACCCTTCTTTTGTGGGGTTGCTGAGGGTCGAAGAACAACAGGTGCCAATTGCCACCACAACGGTGCACCGGCAGCAATATCGCACCAACCGAGACTCCCTGATTCCCATCCATAAGCTGATTCATCAACTGGAGAGCCAAGGAGTGATCAGCCAGACTTGCTCACCCTTTAACAATCCCATATGGCCAGTGTGAAAGTCTAATGGAGAGTGGAGACTAACAGCAGACTATCGTGGCCTGAACGAAGTCACACCACCACTGAGTGCTGCTGTGCCGGACATGCTAGAACTTCAATACGAACTGGAGTCAAAGGCAGCCAAGTGGTATGCCACAACTGATATCGCTAATGCGTTTTTCTCAATCCCTTTGGCAGCAGAGTGCAGGCCACAGTTTGCTTTCACTTGGAGGGGCGCCCAGTACACCCGGAACCGACTGCCCCAGGGGTGGAAACACAGCCCTAACATTTGCCATGGACTGATCCAGACTGTACTGGAACAGGGTGAAGCTGTGGATCACCTGCAATACATTGATGACATCGTTGTGTGGGGCAACACAGCAGGAGAAGTTTTTGAAAAAGGGAAGAAAATAGTCTAAATCCTTCTGAAAGCCAGTTTTGCCATAAACCAAAGTAAAGTCAAGGGACTTGCACAGGAGATCCAGTTTTTAGGAATAAAATGGCAAGATGGATGTCATCAGATCCCAATGGATGTGATCAACAAAATAACAGCCATGTCTCCACCAACTAGCAAAAAGGAAACACAAGCTTTCTTAGGTGTCGTGGGTTTTTGGAGAATGCATATTCCAAATTACAGTCTGATTGTAAGCCCTCTTTATCAAGTGACCCGGAAAGAAGAACAATTTAAAATGGGGCCCTGAGCAATGACAAGCCTTCGAACAAATTAAACAGGAGATAGTTCATGCAGCAGCCCTGGGGCCAGTCCGGGCAGGGCAAGATGTAAAAAATGTGCTCTATGCTGCAGCTGGAGAGAATGGCCCTACCTGGAGTCTCTGGCAGAAAGCACCAGGGGAGACTCGAGGTCGACCCCTAGGGTTTTGGAGTCAGGGATACAGAGGATCCAAGGCCCGCTATACTCCAGCTGAAAAAGAGATACTGGCAGCATATGAAGGGGTTTGAGCTGCTTCGGAAGTGATCGGCACTGAAGCACAGCTCCTCCTGGCACCCTGACTGCCGGTGCTGGGTTGGATGTTCAGAGGGAGGGTCCCCTGTACACATCATGCAACTGATGCTACGTGGACTAAGTGGGTCGCACTGATCACACAATGGGCTCGAATAGGAAACCCCAGTCACCCAGGAATCCTGGAAGTGATCATGGATTGGCCAGAAGGCAAAGATTTTGGAATATTGCCAGAGGAGGAGGTGACACATGCTGAGGAGGCTCCAACGTATAATAAACTACCAGAAAATTAGAAGCAATATGCTCTGTTCACTGATGGTCCTGTCGTATTGTGGGAAAGTATCAGAGGTGGAAGGCTGCTGTGTGCAGACCTATACAACAAGTCGCAGAAACTGCTGAAGGAGAAGGTGAATCGAGCCAATCTGGAGAAGTAAAGGCCATCCAGCTGGCTTTAGACATTGCTGACCGAGAAAAGTGGCCAGTGCTCTATCTCTAGACTGACTTATGGATGGTGGCAAATGCCCTGTGGGGGTGGTTGCAGCAATGGAAGCGGAGCAATTGGCAGCGCAGAGGCAAACCCATCTGGGCTGCCGCATTGTGGCAAGATATTGCTGCCTGGGTAGAGAACCTGGTTGTAAAAGTCCGTCATGTAGATGCTCACGTACCCAAGAGTCGGGCCACTGAAGAGCACCAAAAGAACCAGCAGGTGGATCAGGCTGCTAAGATTGAAGTGGCTCAGGTGGATCTGGACTGGCAACATAAGCGTGAATTATTTATAGCTCGGTGGGCCCATGACACCTCAGGCCATCAAGGAAGAGATGCAACATATAGATGGGCTTGTGGTCGAGGAGTGGACTTGACCATGGACACTATTGCACAGGTTATCCATGAATGTGAAACATGCGCTGCAATCAAGCAAGCCAAGCGGTTAAAGCCTCTCTGGTATGGAGGACGATGGTTGAAATATAAATATGGGGAGGCCTGGCAGATCGATTATATCACACTCCCACAAACCCGCCAAGGCAAGCGCCACCTGCTTACAATGGTGGAGGCAACCACCGGATGGCTGGAAACATATCCCGTGCCCCATGCCACTGCCCGGAACACTATCCTGGGCCTTGAAAAGCAAGTCCTATGGCGACATGGTACCCCAGAAAGAACTGAGTCAGACAATGGGACTCATTTCCGAAACAACCTCATAGACACCTGGGCCAAAGAGCACGGCATCGAGTGGGTATATCACATCCCCTATCATGCACCAGCCTCCGGGAAAATCAAACAATACAATGGACTGTTAAAGACTACGCTGAGAGCAATGGGTGGTGGGACATTCAAACATTGGGATGCACATTTAGCAAAGGCCACCTGGTTAGCCAACACTAGAGGATCTGCCAATCGAGCTGGCCCTGCCCAATCAAAACTTTTACATTCTGTAGAAGGTGATAAAGTCCCTGTAGTGCACATAAAAAATATACTGGGGAAGACAGTCTGGGTTATTCCTGCCTCGGGCAAAGGCAAACCCATCTGTGGGATTGCTTTTGCTTAAGGACCTGGGTGCACTTGATGGGTGATGCGGGAGGATGGGAAAGTCCAATGTGTACCTCAAGGGGATTTGATTTTGGGTGAGAATAGCCAATGAATTTAATTGTATGATGTTAATTACTATGTAATACCGTATATCATCACTTCTATGGTGGCTGTATGCCATATTGACAGTAATACAGTAAGAATCACCTAGATTAATGAAGAATGAACTTCAATGAAACCGAGCAAAATGCAGTGATGATAGAACCGGTCAAGTGCAGCAGTGATGGGACCAAACCTGGCTTCAGCATGCAACAAAGCAGCACCACACACCATCTCTCCTGCCCTGAAGGACTGTTATGACAGATGGAGCCCAAAGCCATGGACTAAATGAACTCAACAAAGATTTTATAGGGATGGCCTATAAACTAGAGGAATGATATCCGTGTGTATATACCAAAAGACAGGAAAAGTGGTGATTAATTGGAAAGTATTGGAAAGTGTGGGACCTGGGCATGATGTAGATGGTATAGAATAAGGGGTGGATACTGTCCTGGTTTCGGCTGAGATAGAGTTAATTTTCTTCCTAGGAGCTGGTACAGTGCTGTGTTTTGGATTTAGGGTGAGAATAATGTTGATAACACACCGATGTTTTAGTTGTTGCTAAGCAGTGCTTACACTGGTCAAGGACTTCTCAGCTTCTCGTGCCCTGCCAGCGAGAAGCTGGGAGGGGGCACAGCCAGGACAGCTGACCCAAACTGGCCAAAGGGACATTCCATACCATGTGACGTCATGCTCAGTACATAAACTGGGGGGAGTTGGCCAGGGGGTGGTGACCGCTGCTCAGGAACTGTCTGGGCATTAGTCAGCGGGTGGTGAGCAATTGCATTGTGCATCGCTTATTTTGTATGTTCTGTTGTTGTTGTTGTTGTTGTTGTTGTTGTTGTTGGTATTATTTTCCCTTCCTTTTCTGTCCTATTAAACTGTCTTTATCTCAACCCACAAATTTTTTCTTTTTTCCCGATTCTCTCCCCCATCCCACTGGGGGAGGGGGAGTGAACAAAGAGCCGTGTGGTGTTTAGCTGCCTGCTGGGTTAAACCACAACAATCTATCTATACAGTTTGCCAGTTCTAAGGTATTAATGTTTGATGATGAAACATTTGCTTTTTTGTTGTTAATAATATCTGGTAGCACCGGGTAACTTGCTTGCTGTTAAAAATAGTCCTGAGCCAAACAGTGCTCCTTCAACTGTGAAAGCAAAGTTCTTATCCATAAAACTCTCTGTGTTGACATAAAAATACTTCTGAGAATGGAAATAAGTGATTTTTTTCAGAAGTAAGACTAAATTCAATGTTCTCTGTGATCTTTTTTGAGAATAACAGTACGGGGTATCTGTGCTGCAGGGTTTCAGCTTGTTTATCTTCATGTGAATTTGTACCAGTAGATCCAGAAATTTCCATTTTCAATGGCCCTGCACCAGCATTTGATTCTCACTGTATAGAAGTCCTGCAGGAAGAACTTCATAACAGCTGTTGTGGAATGTGCAGAGGTGTAGAGAGCTTGACTAAGCTGTTCACAACCTGGCAGCCCTTTCCTCCTCAACGCAACAATAAGGACTTACTTCTGAATGTTGGAAATAGTATTAAGAGAGATGAGTGGGATTCACTGTTACTGCCTTTGCCACTTGTATATTTGAGAACTGTTTAAATAAGTATGGTCTCTGGAAAGCAACATCTTATGTTTTGTGTGTCCATTTGACTGTTTTGGCCTTTCTGACACTTGCCTTGAGTATGCATCTTTCCTGTCCTAAGAAACAATACATTTGGCATCCCAAATCAGAAAAGTGTACAAAGACTTACGTAATTACATCCATACCAGTGATTTTCTCTCTTCTGTAAGCTAATTCCATGTAACTTACGTTAGTTTAACATGACATGACATGCACACAGAAAAGTATTAGCCATTTCCTTGTACTACTTAAAAGAATTTTCCTGCTATCAAAGTATTCAGGAAGACAAGCACAATCATCAGAAATAATTGCTTGGTTGTTGTCTTTAGCCCATATGAAACAAATTATCTGAAACCCTGTCAAATCAGGTACTCCAAGAACAGAGAAGGATAAAGCAAGACACATCTTCATGTAAGATTATTCTTCAATATCTTATACACACTTGTGTATCAGCGACACAAGCACTGAATAAATTCGTTGTTCTTCAGTTTTTCCAGTCTGAGGGCTCACAGGTCTTTACAAAGAGGAATGAGATTAACCTCATAGCATCCATGTCAAGCACTCAATTCTGTAATTCCCATTTTGCAGATGAAGAAAAAGGCCCAGAGAAATGAAGAATTCTGTCAAAGAGACTAAAACATATGTATGTGTTTTACACACACTGCCACTTTCACGTCTTGACTAAGTTGATCCAAATGTAATTAAATTGTTACACCTTCCTGGATCTGCCAAATTAATTTGGAAAAAAAAAAGGTACAGGAACAAAACTTTTAATTTTTAGATAATTCCTGTACCTAATAAGGACAAGAATCTTCTAGTAACAATTTTTATGACATAAATTTTATGAAATGACACAAAAAGTTATAAAATTATTTGTTTAAGCCTGTCACCGTTCTGTCTATACTTGAAATAATCAAAGAAAATGACAAATCAAAGATACATAGCCTTTTCTTGTGAAACTGGTTAATAAAGTTTTATCTGAACTGGTTCACCACTGCTAATTTTCATTAATGGTCTGTCTTCTTCTATAAATGGGTACATCAGAACAAAATGGACTAATTTAGAGCACATTTGACAATATGTTTTATCTTGGTCTTAGAATATTCTGAGCATCCCAACTTTGTTTATTTCAAACTACTTTGGGATCCTAAGGAACACATTCAGGGATTCAGGAGATCAGTGGGTTTAGACATATGAGAATTGTTATTCTGGTTGGTTTTTTAGAATTTTCAGCTCATCAGGTTTAGTGAAGTTTTGGATGGGTTTTTATTGTGTGAAACACAATAGCCATCCCATTACATAATATAACCCTGCACTTACTTACCCTAGTGAGGTACCTCTTTTCCTTCTTGTGCTCCAGGGACAATTTTAACCCCCCCCTGGGGGGGGGGGTGTTATCTCTGGCTTCTTTGAACCCCCCCCCCTTCTGTACAGTTCAAGTTTTTTTTAAGCTTCCTCTGCTCAGTTCTGGTCTCTGCATCTGCTGCTGTTTAAAGACGATGAGGCAAAAGAGTCCAAACTGTTATCAATCCACTCAGCTGTGGGCTCATTCCTTTGACACACTCCCACTCTCAGCATCTTCAGCAAAATCAGTATTTGTAGCTGCCTGCAAGATACTTCTTCACAGTTGTCTCCTCTCTTAAAGAGGCTGCAAAACTCATTTGCCAATCTTTGTATTCATGAGACTTGAGTCCCAATTCTGTGTAGTGTTTGTGAAAATAATATGGAAGTAGCAATTGTCTCTTCTTCTAAGGACAGTCATAGCTGATGAGCGTCTCATTGTTTTGTTTGCTTTACTTCAGACACAAAAACCTGGTGCTGTGGGATATTGAATATCTTGAACTGTGGCTAAATCAACAGTGACTAAGACCCTGGAGAGTCAGTATGCTCTTAGCATAAGTTTGTAAAGCTGTTGTTCTTGCCTGTCTTCACCAGAAGCCTGATTATACTGCTGTCATATGTCACCCTTCCAAGCCTAGTGCAAAACTGGATTCTTCAAATGAGTATTCTATCTTCAAACCTTCACTCATTTATAAGACCAGGTTTTATTTTACCTGGAAAGAAAAAAAAAGAAAAATCTGGAGTTCGGTGGCTTTCTGTTTAATGCTGTGAGTTTACTCGTTTCTATAGATTATTAGGCAGGTGGTAGAAACATATGTTCACAGTAAATGTATATGTCACATGAGAATTATTTCTTCATTTTTGGTATTTAATAAGTACAAAAGAGACAGAATACCTAAATGTTATGATTTCATTTTGTTCTGTTTGCTTGTTTCATTTCTTATGTTATAAAAGATTGATATTATCAGTCAAGATCCTGTGCTTTTATCCTATAGGCAGGCTGTCTTAATTCCTTCTTCTGCAGGTGAGGTAACCAAGGATACAGGAGGTCACTTTTGGCTGGTCTGGTAATAAAACTTGGGGCTCAAGCGTAGTGGTCTCTACAGTTCATATATCTTCCAAGAATAATTGTGCCAAGTCTTTGTGCCTACGTCCATAATACTGTACCATGCTTCAGAAGCAGAACTCAAGAACTTTCTTTTATTTTCCTGCCTGAGAAGACACTTGCATATGTCATGGTCAAACTGCATTACATCTTGAAATGGCAACATCACAAGAGGAGAGCAGTATGGTGACATGACAGCAGTAGAGTAAAACTCCTGTATTCAGGAGGCTTCAGGGATTATGCTGATCTCTCATAAATTCAGTAGGATTACATGTGCAAAAATTTTGGAATTGGTACTTTTTTTTTTCTTGTTTAATGAGCAAATAGTATAGAAAGAACAACAGTAAAGAACATAAGCATTGGTAAACTAAAGCACCCAAAAGTGTGGAAGTGCCAAAATTAAAGCACCAGCTCTGACTGTGTGCTCACATTTTATAGATACTTGCTTCATCCCATGCATCAGGCTCACATCAACTGTGGCAAGAGCCACAAGGAGAAAGAGAATTGTGTTGGGCTAAATGTCTTGAACTAAAATGCAGGCAGCTGGGTTCCATCCCACGTTCTGCCACAGCTGTTTTACATGGGTAGTGGATAAACGTATCCGTATAGTAATGTGTTTGATATCTGTCATTTTCCAACATTTGATTTTCCAACCTTGGCATTCTTTCAATGTTATTAAAAATGTAATGTAGTTAGCTGTAGATCATTACTTCTTTCAGGTTTACTGGTTCAACTCTGTGGGCCACTGATGTACTTGCATCCACGCCCACAGAAGAGATTTTCTGAAAAGTTGTTTTAAACCATTGTAGGAAGTGACTCAGGATAATTGCTAGTCTAATAGGCTCTCTTGGCTTCCTGGAGTCTTTTAAAAATAAATTCTTTGCAAAAAGTGGGAATGTCTAGGAAAGAAAAGAAAAAAATTATGCCAGTCAAGACACTTACATTTGATACAGTCCCCATAATTTAACTCTCCTTCCAACCCAGGCTCCCCTGATGTTTTGTAACACATGATGATTGCTGTAATATGGTATATCATTGGTGGCATTTCTGTCTGCATGGTTGTCTACTGTGTGCGTACGTTTTTTTCCCCCAAGTTGTATCTCTGGCTTCTTTGAAGTATCTGTTCTTTAACAGTCGTCAATCCAGTATGTGTGTGAAAGAAGCCAAGAAACTGTTGTCCCACAACGCTCTCAAAGGACCCTGGTTAACCTGAACTTGCGATATAGTTTTTGGTGGAAAACAAAATGAATCTAAGTTAGCTCTGGGAATAGCTACTTGGGCTGTGATATATAACAAAAATGTTGTTTAATTGTGATATTATATATCTGCAGAACAATTTTAGTTTACAACTGTCCAAATAGTCCGGCCTACTCAATTCTCTTTGGTCTAGCTGACTGCTGCAAAGGAGTCAGAGCCTAGCCACAACTCCCTGTGTGGGACAGAGCTCACTCTTTCCTGTCTCCTCTTCTGGCAGCGGTGGAGGCAGGGTGTTCTCAGCCCATGCTGCCTTCTGTCCACCCCCATGTATGAGTACGGTCCATCAAGGCTAAGACTGTTGCTAAATTTAGTTTGAGGAGTTCAGTCTGTCCCTCAGTCTCCAAGTTCAGTCGCAGTGTGCTGCAGAGATGCTGGCTTTGTAAGTCTTACTCTAACACTGCACTACTTTTAATTGGAAGCACTCCTTCAGTTGTGTGAGCCTCATTCTCCCATGATTCTCATATTTTGTTAGCTTTGATACTGGAGGAAACTGAGTCTAAAATGCTGTCACTTCATTGCCTAACTGTAAATACAGGTTTATCCAGTGCCATGCATTGATTATGATACTCAGACACTTACCATCCTCTGCATGATCCTGTGTGGCTAAAGAGACACCGTAACACTGTGTTACGGTGCCAGAAAGTGCTTCCTTCCCCCTTTCCTGATATGCAGGGTACAATCCCTTGCATGGGACAAGGATAGCTGTGGCAGTGTCTTAGAATGATCCTTCTTGCTGGCACATGTGTATCTGCAACACATCACCAGCTTCCCTACCCATCACTTAAACTGTTCACTTGCACCTGGTAAGCCATGGTACTGCTTCAGGCCTTGGAAATTAAGACATCTACGAGATCTGTAAGTGGTTTCACTCCAGTCAGTGCAGTGGAGAATTAAATCTGGAGGCCAAAAGCACACAGAGAATAGAATTCTGTCATGCAAAATGAAAGGAAAATCACCGGGTGGATTTAAAAACTATGGCCAAGGCTGTGTGCATCTGAGGACAAAGATAGAGCTCTCTGCATGCTTTGGTGTGTGCTATTCTTTTGAACATATGCCATAACTTTGCATTTCCTGACTTCAGTGGATTGGAAAAAAACCTGGCAGGTTCCCAAAACTGAAATATATGCAGAAATAACATTCATAGCCATACTAGTGCAAGGGAAAAAACCCAGCAACTGGAACAACCTCATGCTTCAGGGTGTAAAGTGATCAACTGTGGTGTTCAAGAAAGAATTTCTCCTCCCTCTTTACCCCCCGTTTCTTATGTAATATTCCAGCCCACAACTGGCTGGATGTAGTGTGTTTTCCATTCTTCATGCTCTGAATCAGCAGGTATCTAACCACTGCTTGAGGCAGTGTACTAGACTAGAGAGCTGAATGGTCTGTTCCACTATGGCAGCAAGAATAGTATTTTAATACGGTTTCATTTCCTTTGGTTTATTATTTTGTTATGTATCACTAAGGGAGTAACGACAACTGGACTGCTATGTGAACATGTATTAAGACTGGTTTGGATCTGAGGAACACATGCTCTCTTGTTTTGTCAGTCATGCACTAGTGATGCAGAGGGTCTCTGTTCTCTCTTTTTTAGGGCTGAGTAATGCCTATGCTTGTGTTGGTCCAGTGCACAAAGTTGATTTTCACCCTCCAAAAGTGCCTGCCTCTAGTATCTTTTGGTAGAAGTACTGTTTTAAATAAATTATGTTTAAAATGGAGCAAATTGTGCCCCATGCACACTCCCAGTCCAATGGAGAGGGTTTTCCTGTGTAGGAAACAGGAATATAGATTGCCCACAGATGGGATCTTTGTGCTCTTCATATCGTGGTGTTGTGTTCTAAAAAGGGCTCCTGTTGCATCTTGTGGAAGTGAGTCTTACGTGATTCAGTGCAGAGGTTATGAATATACAACAATACAACTGGCTAGTCTTCCTTTCACTTCCATAAAGAAATGCAACAGGTTCATAGAGATACTGTCTTAATCTGCAGTAACTGGAATGTTGTAGCACTTCTGACGGGATGGATGTTTCTACCTTAACAACTACATGTTAAGAGGCATATCCCTTCAGGACAGAAATGAAATGCACTACTGGACACAGGTTAATAGCAGCTTTCACTGTCGTTGTCCATATCATGTATGGGTAAACAGAGCATTTCAGTCTCTTGGCATTTCAATCTTGCTGCAGTCTTTTGAAATAAAGAAATCCCGTTTGTGCTTGGGTCACACTGTAAGACAGGCTGTAGTTATTAATGCTTTACTTCTGTGTGATAGTCAGGATTTCCACGTTCCTCCTTTTCCTCTCTCTAGGGAGAAGATGTAATATAATCCTATAAATTAAACAGAGAAAGCAGGAGTCATGGATAGCTATCTCATCTTCAGCAAACACCAGGAGCCTTTACCGTGCTTTAAAGAGTTTATTAACCACAGGAGCTGAGTCAATGAAGGCTGCTGGGAGGTGGAACTACCCATAAGGACCAGCTCTGGTATCCTACAGAGAAGTCCTGAATCACTCTGCCCTTTAGAGTTCCCTGTGGATATCTATGGGGCAAGCTGCCAACAGGTAGCAACGTAACTCCAGGGTTGATCTTCTAGTATGCAGCATGGCAGGATGGGGACTCATGCCCTGAATTATCCTTGTTGATCTTAAGTAGACAAGTGGCAAATCTGATAGCCAGAGGGGACAACACCACCACTTGTTCAATGCTTGGATTGCATTGTCAAAACTGGGTTCTTTTTATTATTTTTCATTATATATGAAAACATTTTACTTCCTTTGCTTGACAGAATACTGCTTTGGGGCTGGGAATATTTTCTTGTTCCTGCATCTGCCAGATTCTTAGACCCATCTTTTAAGTATAAAGGTGGAAATCTTTTCAAAGAGACACCATTTTCTTCTGGAATTTATCTCAAGGCTTTTGGTCATAGTGATGATACGGCAATGTATGGGGCTACCTGCCATTAGAAAATTATCAGAGCAAACTTGATTTTAAGCCTTTTGAAGTTGATCAGATGATTTTTATTGATTTCAAAGAGCCCTGGCTCATGCCCAAAAGTGATGATGGTAGAGCAGAAAAGAGAAAGCATATGTATATGAAAAAACTAATCCACACAGCCCCAAATGGTAAATTTGCTCTGCCAGTAAGTTGCACAGAAAAGAACCTTGGCTTTACATTTTGAAATAGCACTCACATCTCCAAAAGTGGTACCAAGACACATACTTCTTATAACTGTTTACAAATGGAAATGATGGGGTATAAAAAAAAATAACAGTTGCTTATAATAGCAGCACATTTGTAGACTCCTCCAGCAAATGTTGAATAAGTTTTGAATTTCTTAAAAAGGTCTGCCTGTAATCAGGCAAGGCTCATTCAAGGACTTTCAACATATATCACTTCACCTTCAGACCTCAGTTTCCTCCTCTCTTAGATGGGACTACTGATACTTACAGGCTTATAGCCAAGCTCAGCTCCTAAATGCAAAACAAAGAAGTCTTATCAGTCCAAATTTATCATTGCTTGCCTCAGCAGGATTATACCATGAAAGCATTTCACTCTTCAAGTACTGCTTAACGTTAATGCTAATACTTCTGCATCAGTTTTTGCACTAGCATCTCTTCTCTTCTTCGTAACACTGTAAGTGGCTTTCACAGCAGGTGAAATGTGTCGTACTGTACAGTACCAAAGAAATAATAGAAATAGAGATGCAAATAGGCAGAGCATAATAGAGATCAAAGATCAAATGAATTTTCTGAGCTGGTATTCATCTGAGATGAGACACTTCTAGAAGGTATTTTGAAGTTAGGTGGGAAGCTGACCCACATGCCTGGGAACACATTCCAGCTGGAAGGGTTTAGTGCAAAACTGAAAGAGGATGTGGACAAGATGCTTGGAAGAGCTGTTTCACTCCTGTTTTAGTTAAATCCAGTCAAAGCCTGGACACAGCAGAGGGCTGTGGGCTGGGAGTGCGTGTGTGTGTGGGAGACTTCTTTGCCAGGCTTGATTTGAACACTGTTTAGGCACAGCTGAGAGGCTGGAAAATACCGCTTTCCAAATGGGGACTTTCATGACAGATAGTTACATCCTGGGTGTGGATATAATATATCATGGGCAGAAAAGTACAGGGATTGTCTTTTGCCAGGGACTTATACAACCACATCTGTAGTTCCCCACCGTTTCCTCCCTGACCCCCCTTGGAGGGGTTTTCTATCCAAAATGGTAAAAATTACAAATCCCAAAAAACTGCAATCTGAGCTCTACCTAGAGAAACTTTTATATCGTTCATTCCATAAATATCTCTTAGAGGCTGTCTGACGTCAGAGGATTTGGAGAGAGAGGCTGGTCTGAAAGTGAAAACAGCAGCAGTTCCAGTCTCACTACAACAGCACAGCCAGCGAGAGGAGCAGCACAGGCATTTCTCTATGTGGATTACAGGACTGCAGAACAGGGAGGAACTGCGCAGAGACACAGGCACTACAGTGTAAGTGCAGCTGCTGAAGCAAATCTTCTCCTGTTTTTTCTTGTTTTCAAGAACAAATCCCTGCAAGTACCGCTTGTCTTTCTTTTCTTTTTTTTCTCCTCTGAAATATCCTGAAGCCAGCTTGGCAGCACACGGGATTCAGGTTTAGCTTAATTGCTTCTCCCAAAGGTATGCAGAGGGGCTGACAGTGCAGGCTTTTGTACTCTTCTGTATGTGCATGGGAGTGACAGGGGATGAGGGAGGTCGAAGGAGAGAGAGAGGGAGGGAAGGACGTATCTTTGGAAGACTACAAAATTAACTGAAATTCAGCTCCTTCATGTTCTGGTAGCAGGATAGCAAAATCCCAAATAAGCCCTAGGCAAAACCCAACTTCCTTAGGCAACTCCACAGTGCAGGATTTCTTTTTTAACTCTTTAATCCCTTGTCATATTATGCAGCAAGCAGTTCCTCTTTCCTTATGAGGATGACAGGCAATTTCCTGGCTCCCTGCCAATGAAGTCCTGTCCCACTCTGTTTGCCAGGCTACTGACAATAACAGATCCTAGCACGAGTGTGGGGTGTCACTCGCTAAATCTGATGAATTTAGCACCTTGAGCCCGTACTAACTTTATACTAAGGGCTCTCCAAAGAACCCGCTGCTTCTACAGAGGAAAGAGGCATCTCTCACATCCAAAAACTAGCTGTAACAGGGTCATACGTGAAGGAGGCAGCTACTACAAAGAGAATCTCCCTGTGAAAAACCTGCAGAGGTACTGCTACAGACACATGGTGCAGGTCCCAAGGAAAGCTAGTGATTCTTAAAAATTTTTTTTTTTTTTTTACCTCAGCAGTCCAGAGATTCCCAAGCTTACTCCATAAGAAGGTGGTGTTTTCAGTGGGGCGCTCACCTGTATTTATTTACAATTAAAATTCAGTGCTTCATTCATGTAATTAATTTTACCTCCCCCACTTCACACCTGGATGTCCCTTCTTCATTCCCTGAGTAGAGACGGGAGCAGTTCTGGGGACAGCTGTGGAGGCAGCTGTCCTCTTCATTGGCATCTTCTGTAATGAGACCCATGACAGAAACAGCTATTTCCCCAGGTGGGTGGAAGAGTTTGAGGCCTTCTGTGTGAAGCTGACATACTTAGCTAGCACTTGTAACTTTAGAAAGCTCTTTGCCAGTGAGAGGGTGGTTGGTTTGTGCAGTTGCTGGAAGGAGAGATGACGCCCTTGAATACAAACACAAAGCTGGGCTGAGAAGCAGGAGCTATGTGAATTGCACAATATAATGCACTGTGTTGTTAGTAATTGGCTTCAGCCAACAAGCAGTCACAAGAAAGGCTGTTGCGAGTCAGCGCTCCCTGGGCTGAGTTGTTTTGGTGATGGAATAAGTCTGCAAATACTTTTCCTCTTGAGGGTGGCAGAGTAGGTTGCTGGGGCAGGGAGAAGGAAGAAAAGGAGGAAAGGTGAGGATTGGGAGGAGAGAGTTTTGCAGGGATCTCCCCTGCAAAATGAAATTGAGCAAGTCTGGTTAGCTGTGCTGAAAGCAACTGCAGGTTGATGTAACCACTGTGCTGGCTAATGTAAGGGGGGTAGCCTTTACTGGGCAGATGTTCAAGGTCTAATCCCCACTAAGGGTTGCCATGCCATGCCATGTAAAGCAAGCTAGGCTGAGCTGGAGAAAAAGCAACTGTACTGACTGCATGTGTGAGGGAGCATGTGTTCTCAGAGCCAGATCCTGGAGGCATGTACTTTGGAAGTGAAGTCTCCAGACCTGGAAGGAATCGGTTTGGGATCTGGGCTGCTTTGCCATGACATGTCAGAATCCTTTTCCTGTCCTCCATTTATTTCTTATTAGATTTTGTTTCCAGTAGCCTAGCAGCTCCTTTTCCAAGAAGCTGCTTTATTTTCTTAGCAACAGCCTAGTCACATTGGCTGGCAATGTGAAAGAAAAAAAATCCTTAAGAAATGTAGTAACTTGTTAGAAACCTGTATGCCCCAATAAAAGCTTGAGAGCTGTCACAGCCAAGACAAGTGTCTGGGAGCCACAGACACTTTTACCTGGTTCAGCAGTTAGTCTGTCTGAAGTGCATTGGGCAATACAGAACTAATATATACAGAACTGCTGAAAGCTGAGAGGGTGAGAAGGGGAACTAAGGGGGAGATAATTCCAGATTTGGGGTGTATTAAGCTGACTGCTTCCTTTCTGTCTCGCGATTCCTCTCTTTGTCCTCCAGCTCAGCATCCCACTAGTGAGCGACACTACCTGCAGGGGTTTGCAAGTCTGGAAGTTCCTTGTGGGCTGTTAGTCTTGGTTCAGGGGGAAAGTTGCACACTGAGTGGAAGGGTGGGAGGAGGAATGGGGAAGGAGATACTGATCTGGCAGGAGATAAATCTAGTGTCTCATGAGAATGCATGGGTCATCACTCAGCATCCTTGAGTTTCGATGAGGTTATACCAGCCAGGAAATTGCTAGTTCTTCTACTGGTGGACACTGACCCTGGAAGCAAGAGAAACAAACACAATATGGACAGGGAAGACATCTTTTCAGTTTTGCTTTGTGAAACAGAAAGCAATTCCCTGTCGGAGCTTGTGACAATCACAGTGCAACCCTGAGGTTATAAAAGTCTATATTATGTGTTACGAAGTGCAGTCTCATGGCTTCACAGAGCTGAGTAAGCAAATTCTCTAGATATCCTAGTGGCCTTACCACACTGTATCACTTTGCTGCTATTGCTGCTGTTTATTTTAGTTGTGCTCCTTATGTGTAATGGAGATCATTCTGTTCATCTTGAAATCAGTCGCAAAAATTTTTCTTATCAAGTCCAGACGTGGCGTGCACTGACTATTTTATTGGCAGGGAGGCACGGCAAGAGTTGAACAGCATCTTGAAAGCATCTCCCAGATAGCTTGGTTTCGCTCCATCTGCCTTAGTTGACATAAAATTCCCCCAAGGTCCAGTGGAATCCCAGAAACCGATCTAGTCCCTCCAGGCCAGCCATCTGACCTAGCGATTGAGCAATCAGGGGACACCATTTCCTGACACTTAGGGGAAGGATGCGTGGGAGGTTTGGCTCTCAGCACTTTAATTGCTGTGAATTTTCAAACCTGGGTCAATCCTATGGAGATCTGACCCTCTCTCTCTTCCCTGCCCCTGCAGCCCCCAGGCAAGCACAGCGTGTTCCTAAATTAAAAGAAAGCTGACTGCTCTGATTTCCATTGGATGAAAGTGTTTACGTGTATTTTCCTGTACTTTTTGTTGTGTTGATGATTGGCAGTGGCATCTCTTATGGCTTTTCCATTTTACCAGTTCTGTTCCCTAATAACACACTTTGAACTGAGGCATTTGCAGAAAACTGGTAGTAGTAGGACTTTATATATATACTAACATGCAGTAGATCTGATGCATTTCTCATCTTTCTGCAATTCCACTTAACAATGAAGTTACTTCTGTTTGGCACTACTCTGAGTCGTTATCAGGCTGAGGACTTGTTATCTTCCAAGCTCTGTATAGGTATTAAATTTCATAATGCTACGTAAATTAGTCAAATGGGATTTATTGTGTTGGATTCTCAGCCAGTGAAAATAGGTATGGGGGCTCCAGTGTAGCTATGACAAATGTATTCCAGCTGAGGATTTGGCCCAGTGTCTTCAGACTGGTAAAGAGTGACCTGAGGCACAGACAGTGCAAGTCTGCTCTCATCTGTACTAGTGAAAGTTTTTTGTAGCTCTGTATTGTTCAAGAAACTTATTCCAGGCTTCAATTACAAGTAAGCTCAAGTAGCATCAGAATTTGGTCCAGAGAAACTGAGGCCCAAGTTGTGCAAAGTAACCTGTAATTTTGGCTCTTTATTTTTAGTGTCTTGTTAAGGCACCAAGACACTCGAAAATTGAGACAGCCAAAATTATAAGCTGCTTTTGAAATGCTGGCTGACTGACTTGGGCAAATCTACAGATAGATTTGATTCTTCTCACATACTTTTTACAGCAGTGTAACTCTTTGAAGGTCAGTGGAGCTACTGCTGTTTTACAGCAGTAGAAGTCACAGAGGAATGTGTCCCATGTTGCCAGAAGCTCCCATGAGCTTTGGTATGTCAGTCCTGTACTCATGTTCTGCTTTTCCTTGACATGTCCCGTCTTTGGGATGTAGACAAGGATGTACCCATCTTTGATTTGCTGAGAACCACATAGCCACATGCCCATGAACACATCACATGCTGAGCAGCACTACTGGTAGTGCAGCCTCAAGCTTACTTAGTGCTGTGTGTTAAATCTGTACCTGATGATGGTCAAACAGGCTTTTCCCTCCCTTAGGCTTTGTGTCTGGTGTGTAAGTCGCCCAAAGTTCATGTTCCATGTTAGATTTATATTTTCAATTTTCCACATGGTATTTCAACACTTGAGATTTTGGCTTCTCTGGTGATCTCTATGGTGTCAGATAATGTCTTCTAGTAGTAGGAGTTTTCTAGACTTTGGACAACGTGGAGTAACAAATCTGACCAGGAGAAGCTCATGTTTTTTGGATTTAGTAGAAGAGTTACTCTGAGAATATGACAGGCTTATACCAGTGATAAGGTTTCTCTGGAGTTAGGAATTAGAGAGACTTAAGGTGTAAAGAAGGAAGTAGATAAGAAAGGGACGAGATCAGAAGGCTTGCTGGAATTCAAGGAGTGGGAGCTGGAGATCAGAAGGATGTGTTTAGACTGCATGAAAATGGAAATAGAAGTAACCTTGAGGAACTGAGAAAAACTTGGCAGCAAGAGAAGAATAGGCTCCCTCCCTGAATAACAAGTGCTTGCTCACTTCCCAGTTTTGCTGGCTTCAAAGCAATAATCACTGTAGTTGATATTTCTGCTCGTGAGCTTTGAAGTTCGCATTTGTTTTTGTTGAAGAGTATTTTTCTCTTCACTGTGTCCCAAGATGACTTAAATCCAGGCAATGCATGTGCCAGCCCAGCTCTTCTTTGAACTAGGGACAAAGCTGATTTGTGAGACCCAACAACTCTATTCTGTCTTCTTGGTATATTACTTTTTTTAAGGAGGCATGAACAAGGACTCATTTTTACTGTTACGGCTTTTATTATTCAAGGCAGTGAACAAGCCTGATTTGGGGGGCTTTGTATTTTGTTTGCTGTGTGGAGGGGCAATGTTTTTAGCAGCTTAAACGATTGAATTAATGAGCCATGATGTCTTAAGAGACGGAAATTTACACAGTGCCCTGTTCATCCTTGAAGAAAGTGGTCAGGTCCAATTTAACTTTTTAAGATCTGATCTGAAGATGTGTCCCCAGGACATTTTCATAAATTAAATACACAAACATACACACATGTGCGTGCAAAAGGGAGAAGGAACATTTCTGCCAAGGAGCACAATCCAGGTTGGATTTCATTGTGAAAAAGTCATGCAAGGATACATTTCAAGGGTTTAATATCATGTGGCAGGATTCCTTTCTCCCAAGACAAAGCTGTGGGAAGAGATGAAAAATCTTGGAGGATGGGTCCACTGGTAGCTATTAAACATGATAATCTGGCTGTACTCCCATCTCCAAGTCCTAAACAACTAAAAGGATTGAGCAGGGGTAGGATCAGACTATGTATGGTATTTTTAGATGCTTTCCTTAACCATCTGCAGCTGACCATTGCTTGGAGATAGAGTACTGGTTTAGATAGACTTCTGATCTGACTCTATATACTCATTTTTATATTTCTGTGGTCTTCGAGAGAGAAAACACTGTGAAGATCCTCTGATGTTTCAGCTATTCCACGAGGGAGAAACAGTCATATCTGTAAGATGTGGGCTGAGGAACTTAACCAAGTACATCACAAACCTCCACAAACTTACTCACATTTTAGAGTCCTTTAAGTGTCAAGAATGCACATGAAGAAACTATACCTTCATTTTTAGCACTGTGTCTTCTTGTCAGTGAAAAAAGTGACCAGCATGTCTCCTTGTTCCCCAGTTCAAAAGTGGATTACAAACAGTGACCATTTTTTTCAGAAAGGATTTCATTTGCTAACCCCCCTCCAGTTATTTTTAGAAATGCTTTGCATTTTCTTTTGCATTTAAATATTTCTCTAAATCTGAACATTTCGAACAGGCTTACTCATCAATAGTATGATTATTGCTGATATTTTCATAAATAACAAGTATTTTGGGTTCTTCCATTTTCCAGGAAAGCTCAGTGCTTTAAAAAAAAAAATTAGGCTATTTTTAGGTGTTTCAGGCTGGTCTTGAAAAATCATTAATCTCTTTGCACGCTCTTGGCCCTGTACTGTCATCTGTTTTCTTTCAAATCTCCAGAAGGCTGTGACAGAAATACGTGGGAATTCCATGTTGCTCTGCATCAGCCTGCCAGTTCTGCTCATTTCCTTGTCAGGTTGAAGGGAGCAACCTTTTCAAGAAGGAATGAAACTACTGTGGAGCTGTATAAGCATCCTTGCCTCTGCTGATCTGTGCATAGAAGTTTCCTGGACTCTTGTAGAGGTGTAACATGATTTCCCTCTAACATAAAGCTGTTTTTTTCCCCAAGAATGTTACAACAGTCCAGTCCCTCTGAAAACATGTAGTCAATAAATCATCAGCCTACAACGCAGTAAGTTCTGTACTTTCCACTGGTTTAAGATCAAACCCTGAATGCTGCGGGTATTGTATGCTCATTAGCCAGATGATTGTTTCTGATGGAGCTGGAGCAATCTCAATGGACTGTTCCTATTTAACCAGTACTGAGTTAAATGATGAGAATATTTTCTTGTCTGCAATCATACACTATACAAATATGTGAGGATAGGTCACATATATATAGTTAGATAAAGTTAGCAATTTATTCTTTGCATTCAGCACTTTCCTTTGGAAAATTTCCAAGCACTTTACAAATATTAATGGATTCAGCATTTTGGGAAACTGAGGCACAGCTTTCTCAGATGTCTGCAACCTGGTGGGAGTCTGTACTACCATATAAATGCTCTCACTGCAGGTAAGTTAAAGACCCTTTTTTTTAGCTATCTTTATGTCCTCTGAAGTGTTAGTTTAACAAAGCCATAGCAATTAAACTAAAATATTATAACAACATCTTTATCATTATGTTGCATTTAGCTTCCTGCCTGGTAGACAAGCCATATATTCACCAACATCATACTTCTCCCAGAATGCAAGTATATCACCCTGCTGCAGAGTGGGTACTCCTCCCCTTTCTTTCTCCCTCCCCCATATCTGTGCTGTGGCTTCCCAGAGCCTCTAGCTATAATCCCCTGTTCTTCTTCCTACTCTCCACCCTTCATTTAGGTTTTTGCCTATACTGAGAGTATGAAACTTAGGTACTGCTGATAATGATTGTAAGAGATCTGCCCTAACTAGGTGGAATGGATTTATTTGTTAGATTAAACAGCATACATCTGTAGAGAAGGTTTGCCAGGGTATCTTCCTTACAAACGTTGTCAGGAATGGGGCCATCCACTAGTGCAGACAGTCTTGGTTTTCTCACTGAGTCACTGACCATTAAGCTGGGATGCCTGGACTGTGAGTACCCTGCTTAAATCCATTTGGCAGAATCCTGACCCCCTCCAGGCAGGTGACCCCATCAGCATCTGCACAACAGATGAAAGAAAGCAAGATCTTGACCAAACACGAGGGGACTTCAGTCCTTTGCTACTTTTGCAGCCGTGTATACAGCGGGAACCAATTAAACTATGTTTCTAACAGCTGAATGCACAGAGAGACAGTTGGTTTTGTTCTTGCCTGTGCTCTGATCTGTCAGCATCCTCCTGCACTGTTATGCAGGGATAGAGTAATAACCATGCTAGGGCACTGCCAATATGAACTGTCTTCCAACTGTGCCCTACTGAGATATGAACTTGCCCTCATTGCTTGTTTCATACTTTTACTGCCCTGTGGGTCAGGCATCCCAATGAGTGAATCCCTCTGGCTCTGTTGTAGAGGCCCTGAAATGTGTTGCCAATGACAGCAGTACAAAGCTTGACCTTAGCCTTTCATCATCAGCAGGATTCAGGCAGTCTGTATGAATGTTACGAAGTCTTTGGCACTCACCATTACTAAGTTATAGGGAGAAAAACAGATGCATTTTCTGACTAGGTGAAATTTTCCTTGGGGGACCCATGAATTGTTTTCCAGCTGTGTCTGGGCTTATCTAGAATAGCTTCATGTACCTGCTGGAGGACATGTGTTAAGCTTTAAATGTCCTACTGTGCCCTTCATGATGCATTTTATGTTTAAACAGAGGCAAAATTTAGCAAGCAACTCCTCACTGCCTCGTCCTCTGCTTACTTACAGTGGTGATGTTTAGTATGTTCACATCTATTGGGACATCTCCAGAGGCCCATACTCTTTCTGATTTACACATCTGTTAGTGTAGCTAAGCTACTGGGAAATGGGAGCCTTATCTAAGAAAATACTTACTCTAAATACAAGCTAGAGTTGACCTAACATAATATATTAATATTTTCATATGGTATCACTGTACTTTTAATAAAAAGCAGTTTAAGAATGCCACTTCATCAGTCTTGAGAGTCAATTTTTCAATTACCAGCCTCGATTTTTGCAAGATATATCAACATACAATTCAGATTACATACATATTAATATTTCATTTTTTCTCACTTTGACAGATATAAACATATTATCTGTAGCTGTATGTATTTTTATCCACAGAGCATGAATATTCAAATAAGACTAGACTAAATTATGATCTCTAGAATCAGATATCAGAGGTCAGGGAGATGATATTATACCTCTGTACAATGAAATACCTAATTTGTCATTGTCAGCTGCTTTAAACTAAGAGTGAAAATGGCTGCCTCACTTCAGACTGGAAAACTTATGTAATTCTGCTTCCCACTGGTCACTTGAAAAGTCCTATGTTAATGTGTGACAGTATTGGAATAAATGTGCTGTGGAGTCTGCTGGACTACATGTCTATTATGCAGTTGTCTGTGATTGTAGGAAACAAGACGTGATGACCTTGTAGTCCTATGCTCCCATGAAGGCACATGACACAGAATCCAACTGACCACCCTACAGGCTCTGGTGACATGTGGAGTGCAGCAAATTAAAATGGAAGCAGATGGCGAAAAAGTCCCCTCTGTGTTTTGCCTTGTCTTTTCTTTCAGGGATGTTGCCTTAAGTCTTTGATCCAAATAGCCTGCTGAGGAAATATGTCTCTGAGCTATGATGAAACAACACTAGGAACACTGTGTTCAATTCTGGGTACTCAACACTAAGTGGTTACACAGTGATGGGGAGAGATAGGCAACCTTCATTTTTCCTTTGAGCACTCATTAGTCATGGTGTCTTGAGATTGTTTAGCTCTTTCAGGAATAAACTTAATTCACAAAGAAGCTAGAGGAAGCTGGGCAGTTTGGTGCCAGACTGGGGGGCAACGCCTCCAGAGAAATGGGAAATACTCTTTGACTTCCATTAGAAAGTCTCCCATTGTTAATCTTGGGCTTGCTTCTGCTGGCAGACCACTGCCATTAACTGCCATTAACTGTTTGTGTGACTTGGGGTATGTGCTTTCCAGTGTGCTATCTATCTATCTATCTATCTGTTTGTTTGTTTGCTTGTAATGGAACAGCCCAGGCTGCATAGATGTATAAGCTTTATTTTCTAGGTTTCCTGTTTAAACTGTGTGACCCTAAGTCCCTGAGCTCTCTCGGTTCCTGTATTTGTGGCTTTTGGACTTTTAAAGCTGAAGTTCTCACCAGCATTTTGGAGGCTTGTTTCTAGGGCCAGATTTTTCCATTTGATGTGAATCATACACACTACATCTTGTGATGCTAACAGGGTGGGGAATAATGGGCCCTGTAGCCACAGTGAAACTCCCTGAGAAATTCACTCATGGGTGTCACAAAAGCAGTTCTCCCAGTTCTGTGATACTTACTTAGAAGCAGTCTAAAAAGTCTACATGTAGAATAAGCTGCCATGCTGGCTTTGTTTAGTATCTCTGGACTTCAGTTATGTTCTGAGTGTCCCATGAAGCTTTAGGGTCACAGCGAATATTGTACTGCTCCTAGGCAAATGCACCCAGACTTGAGTTTGTTCAGCGGTCATTGTGCATGGTTCTTAAAACACCAAGCTCACTTTTACATATTCACTGAGCAGAGACATAGTAATCACTGCATTATATTAGCGTCTGTATATCTGACACACCCAGTGATTTGTTTGCAGACTTTCTCACACCCTCAGAGTTGCCATTTCTTTGTTTGGGTCATTTTTACCGTGGCTGTGTCAGATGTCATTATCCCTCCAGATATTTTTGGGTGTAGCTGATTGCAGCAGGGAGAGAGGACAACACAAGTCTGCCTTTTGCAGCTCACCTGAGTTGCATCATTAGAGAGCATTAAAACATTCAGGCAGTTGGACTAGGTGATCATTGTGGGTCCCTTCCAACTGAACTATTCTATTCTATTCTATTCTATTCTGTTCTGTTCTGTTCTGTTCTGTTTCTGGGTGGTTTTTTGTTTGGTTTGGTTTGCTTTTTTTTCTTACTATGTACCTTCTATCCATATGGTTACAGTTGTTCTTTCTTTTCGCCCTCCCTTCTTTACCCAGCAGAGGAATATGATAGTCCTGAGAATCTAATATGGGCCTAACTAGACTTCACCACATTGAACCACTGGGCCAACACAGGCCTTTCATTTTCTTATTGCCATTTGGTATCAGTAGGAGGATTTTGTTATACTTGTATTTCATCGGGCCTGTGTGATTTATCGAAAAGTCTGTGTGGTTATGTTTATTAGTATTTTATGATTTTTTTGCCTTGCTTGAACTGTGTCAACTATTGAAGGTCCTCTGCTGTAAAATGCGTCAGAGCTGACTAAGTGGCCCCTTGTCCTGCCTGCTTTGTTAATTGTGCTGAGCCAAGTAGTATCTATTGGATATGCAAGCATGGAAGGTAAGGAAGGGTTTTGTTAACTCAGGGAAACAAATGAGTTGTAGATGGGAGCTATGCTGCTGGTTTGGCCAATAATTACAGGCTGCAGACTTCACAGGTTCCAAAAGCTAAGCAACCTCCACCTTGCTTAATAGTTGGATAAGATACCAAAGTCTATATGAAGCAGTGCTGATCATTTAGACGCAGGTATCAATTTTGATTTGGGTTCAAGACTGAAATCTGAGGAATTTGATATTACAGGATATCAGAGTTTCTTGCCTGTGTTCCACAGTGCTTTTGAGTGCTAAACTAGTCACCTTTGAGGAAAGGATTCAAGAGTTTAGGCTATTAGGAAACATAATTTACAGAATAAAGTAACAATTTTGGTCAGTACTTTACCTGGTTCAGTAAAATGTATAGTTCTCAGATGCTTATCATTAGGTGCACTAAGAATGGGACACAGTCTAATATAGCTGTCTTTGATTTCTGGTTTCTCTGTCGTCTGGCTGCTTGTTTCTGACTCCACACAGACCCTTAATAAACTGTCCTCTTCCAAAAATGTTAATATAGATGGTCCCTTGGACTCCACCCTTCTGTGTCTGAGAGTTGTGTTACACTTGGCCAATTACAGGACCACATTTACAAAAATATTTGTTAGCTGTGGATGCTTCAGTTTTTGCATTCAAAATTTATACAATTTATGATGTGACCCAAAACACCTCAGCTCTAACGGACATTGGCTTTGACCTGTAGGGCTTGTTTTTTCAGAATTGTTGAGCATCCACATCACCAGGTGACTTCAAAAGGAGTTGTGAGTGCAAAGACATTCAGTCACTTGCCCAAGGTCACAGTGAGTGTCAGGATCAGAGCTCCACAGAGAAGTTCCTGGCTCCAAGTAAATAAACACACATGACAAAATGGTAGAAACTTCTGATCTGTGCAGGGATCCTGTGTAGCTGCACCTCCAGAAATGGGTCTTGTCTTCCTTAATAAGATTTTAACAGCTACACTTTCATAATAATAACAGTTATTGCCACCTGTGCAGCGACAGTAACTACCAGCTGAGTAGGAACTATTGTCCACTACTGAAGTCATCTCTTCCATTGCAGTGATTGTTTTTAAAATATCACGGCTTGGGAATTGCTTGGAATGTCCCTTCCTATGTTGGCTTGGCACTGACCTACCTGGTAGTAGAGTGACTGCGAGGCAGTGATTCTTGGTTTTCTTTCCTGAGGACTTACCATGATTGGCTTTGCACCAAAGAGGTGGGTGAACAATACAGCAAGCCCTGCTTTTTCATATCCACTGCAGTAAATTTAAGGTTGCCTGGAAAACTCAACAGCTATAGAGACAGCATGTTGGAGCGGCGCCACAGCCTCATCCTTCTTTATAGTGTCGGCTGAATTGGCTAGGGAGTTCTGGCTGCACCTTTTCACAAAAACAGTAATTTCCCCGAGCCCTCATTAGCACACTCCAGTGATCACGGTGCACCATGCTGTGCAAAAGCTCCACATACTTCAGGAATAATGTAATCTAGGTTTTTGTCTGAGGTCTAAGCATGATTTGACTAATGGTGATTTAGAGCTGAAATAGAAGCAAGGCTGGAGAAGTGGGCTAAACTTTTTTCTCATTTAGCTGAGTTGTCTAAACACTGGGGACTAAGATGAGCTTATGCAGAGCCTTCTAACATTGACTCGGAGTCAGGTTTTATTATCCCTCTTTTAGAGAGTACAGAGTCAGAAACATGAATTGGCTTGCCCATGCCCACACAGAAATGCACAGCTAGTGTCAGCATTACAACTTGGTTACTCAGAAGCACACAGATGTGCAACATGTATCGCATTTCTTCCCACTCCTACTTGCTGTAAAGACTTCTTGCAAGGGATCAGATGCATACTCTTTGTTCTCTTCCTGTCTTTCGTGAGTATGGTTGTTCTCTTTTGGTGTAATTTTCTTTTTTAATATAAAAGTCTTCATGAGTCAAGTAATGCTTTTCAACATGTACGGTTTTATGATCGCTGTAAAAATACAGTTCCTTGAGTCTGAAAAAGTTTGTACCTGTAGAGCTTTTTGTTGTTGGCTCTCCTGGGTAAACCAGTACACACCAGTGGAAAGTGAGAGAGGACATATGAAGATTTCCAGAAGTGGCTGAAGGAAATTTTCCTGGCCATAGCAAAGCACAACACTGAAAATGAGAGGACAATCAATTTAAATGAAACCAGTAAGTTCTAAAAGGTTTAGAAAACTTCAGGTTGATGCTGAGGTTGAGACTTAGGTTTCCTGTCTGTTGACAATTTATGAATGCCTTTGCCTCTCCCTAGATGTTGGGCATAACTGTTTGTGTCAACTTCCCTATGGCCCGGAGCAGAATCTGCAGGCCCTTTCCTTTAAAGCCTTTGGAATTTACATAACCCTGCAATTGTAGCAATGCAAAATGTGGCTCTGGTTACAATAACAAGGGTTTAGGGAACGCGGGGAGAGATTGTAGTGGCAAAGGCATAAAAGCAAAACAAAACAAAACCCTACATGCTGTTTTAATTTTCAGCAGCCACGTGAGAACTCTCCGGCAGTTCCTGGCTATAAATACATCTCTGCCGTCATAGGAAGACAAAAAACAAAACAGTTCACATTCCTCCCAAATTTTCTTAAGGTTATAAAAAATAAAGGAAAGGTAAATATTTCAAAAGCAGAGTATGTCTTTGCTGAGGAATGTCAAATTATTACTCAAGGGGGTTGATATTTGCATCAAGTGAGGAAATTTGGCATTGAACCTCTCTCATTTCCCTGCTCCATCTCCACCAGCTCTTTTGAGAAAACCACTTAGGACTGCATATGGATAATGTGCCAGGCAATGCCTCTTAAAGCCCCAGGGCTTCACTGCCCTAGTGTCAGCTGAGGCAGGAACTTTCTTTGAGATGAACGAGGACTACACAGAAGCATGCCTGTTGCTTCTTGTCAGATGTTACATCCTAGTTCTGTTACATGTTGTGTTAGAAGATGGGGGTTTGGTACCGGGGTTTTCCCACTCTCCTAGTAAATTGGGGTTAGGACTGTAACTTGCTCCTTTGAAGAGTTGCAGAAGTAATGGGAATGCTCTTCATACCTTTTCTCCAGCTTTGAGCTTTCATTTATCAGACACAACTTGAAGGACAGGCTAGATAGAAGGCTGTGTAAGGTATCAAACATATGGGGTAGAATTGTAAGGAGTTTCATTGCATTGGCTCTCCTACCAGAAAAAAAAACCCAAACCCATCACTTGCACATAAGTGGTGGAATAGAGAGTATCTAGGTCTACAGCACATCTGCTTTCCAGAAACCATACCAATAGCAAAAGCTGAAAGAGGAAGCTTTCTGGAATATTACTTGTATTCCTGGAACAGCTTTGGGGAGTAGATTTGGCACCTAAAGACAAATTCTTTGCTGTAGCAAATGGGAAGGGAATAGTGATGAGGTTCTACTGGCACTGAAGCAGAAGAAAATGGAGAACCAGCTTAGTGATATGGATGTTGCAAAAACCAAAATTCTTAATTTAAGGTTTTTATATTCTTATGACTGGTCTTGTATGTGGAAAAATGTCAAAGTTAGTGAAGACTACTCAAAGAGGCAGTCCTTAAATGAAAAACTAGGTTTAATAAGGACAGAAGATCAAGTCCATAGCAATAGCTTTTTCTGAACCGTTTTCCTTTTTCCTAATCCCAAAAGATAAGTGCTGTGAAATAGGTTTATCTTGCAAACTTTTGGGCATTGTTAAGGTTGGAAGCTTCAAAAGGTTATCCACTGTCACTGTTTCTTCTATCATGTGCTGCTTTTATGCAAGACTCGGATACCAGGTCTCCAGAACTCCTGGTATGTGTGAGATTTGGACATTTCTGGGAATGACCTCTCTGATCAGATCTGAGGTGTTATTTCAAACCTTGCTGTACCTTGTGTGTGCAATAGCCTAACCTGAACTGAGCTGAACAGTATCAGTACCTTCTCCCTCTGCCATCAGGAAGACGGGGTGCTGTGGCACTTACAATGCTGGAAGCAACAGGGGATTCTGACTTCAAGAACAGACAGAAGCTGGTGCAAATGTTTTAATAAGAAAGGAAAGCCAAGTCAGAGAAACACAGAAAATGTAGTACAAGAGTACTATTATGTACACAGCAGGTTGTGTGTATTCCTGTCTACACAACAAGGCCTACCTGAAGGCAACAAAAAGCATTCATTATTGGTCCCATTTGACTCACTGGGAAATTAGGCAAGAGAAAGAACTAGGCTGCAATGTGAAAAGGCCAGGCACTAGGTTTCCTTACTTTTGAGGACTACAGTCAACATGAGTGCATGTGCTGTTGATAAAAGGCATTGTGCAATGCAGTACCATTAGTTTCACTACTCCATTTTACTGCACAGTTTTCCCTTTTAATGTCATTTCTAGAATCATAACTTCTCAAATTCACTACACAATTCAGCTGAGGACAGACAAATAGTAACACACTTCCCAAGGCAAACGCTTCCTGCCCTTTTGAAAAATTATCCCCATGCAATTTTTTCAGCAACATCAAAGAGTTAAGGGGAGAAGTGGATGGAGAAACTTGACATCAGGCTCCCTCTCCCTTGCATTAAATCAGCCTCCTCGTACAGAGTTTCAGTCTCAAATGAAATGTCTCATTATGGCTCAAGAAAAAAGGAAATTGGTGTATTTTTCCAGCTATCCAGATTAATTAGTAGAAATACCAGTGGCTGTACCACTGGCTGAAAATGTAAACAGAGTATTTTGATTCTCTCCGTTAAAATGAGGAATGGGTTTTATAGACCTGTGAGACAAAGAAAGTGAGTGAATGAATGAATGAACACAGCTGTAAGGTGCTATAAAGATTCTATTTCTGTTTGCTTCAGATGACCACATTATTCAGAACTGGTTGAGCCATGAGTGAGTGACTCAGCTCATTCCAGTAAAAAAGCTGCATGCGTACTTGGTATCATCAAAGGTTTTTATTTCTGCCACTATACTTTGTTGATTCATGTATTTATTAATTTTTGCCTTGCTTTTCCTTCTTTTAGAGGACATCAGCTATTGTGGAAATACCGTCACTATTCAGGACAGGGTTTAGTTATGTGACCACACATTGACATGGCTAAAATGTGCACAGGTTTTTGAAAAATGTGTGAGCATCACTTCATTGCATAGTGAGATGCTGTGGCACTGACAGATGCAGACATGAATGCAGAATCAAAAAGCCAGTGCTCCATACCAAAAGTAGTGCTGTGGAAATAAGCAGGCCTGCTTGATAAGTAAGCTTATAGTTATTACATGTGGCTAAACAAAGATTTGGTCACCTGTTCAAATCCGGTTTCAGTTGATCAGAATGAAAAATTGTTACAGTTGCAAGTGTCGTAGGGTAAGCTACCTTACGTTTAGACTCAGGGATGAGAAGATGTAATGCCATGTGAATTGCATGACTGAGGATAGCTCTTTAGGGAATATAAGGACAGACTGAATCATGAAGCGGTAACACAGGGAATGAATGGAGATAACCTTTAGCAGAGAGCCCTAGGGTAACCAGGACCATGTGAGGGTTTCTCTACATTAACGAGATGGAAAGGTTTACTTGAAACTTCTTTCTAGGAAGGAAAAGGTCCAAGTCTTAAAATGTGGCCTAATGTGTCAGTCTGGTGAAGTTCCAGGCAGCAAGACTGGAGGCTGGGAAAGAAATATCAACACCAGCAAACTGGGAAGGAACTGCTGTTTGCAGGGAAAATGATTGATTGAACTGTGGTGTTGCTTTGAATGGGCATGAGGCCTCCCAGAATGGGGTATCTTTGAATTTGTGAGTGTTCCCTGGAAAGCATAGGAAGGACAAACTGCAGCAGAGGAGGAGCCTGATGTTGCTGTGAAACGGTTCTCCAGTGTATGATAGCATCTGCTTGACACTACCTCATTGTAGGGACGGACAATAAGCCAGTTGAGAGCTTGTGAGTCAGCATTGGTAGGCAATACAACAAGAGCAATGCTTTGGTGGATGTCTGTTATAGATCGCCTGATCAGAAGAACGAGTAAAGGAGACCTTCTTCAGGCAACTGGAAGAGCCTCATGATCACCTCAGTATCTGCTGGAAGGGCAACACAGCAGGGCACAAGAAATCCAGGAGGTTTCTGGAGTGATGACAACTTCCTAACACAGATAATGGATGAGCTGAAGAGAGGAGTCGCTCTACTCGACCTGGTATTTACAAACAAGGAAGAATGTGTTGGGGATGTGAAAGTCAAGGGTAGCTTTGGCTGCAGTGACCATGGGATGGTAGAGTTCAGGATCCTGAGAGGAGGGAGCGAGACAGGATCACAACCTTGGACTTCAGGAGACCAGACTGTAGCCTGTCCAGGGACTTGCTTGAAAGAATCCCCACAATACACGGCCCTGGAGAGAAGAGATGTCCAAGAGAGCCAATTGATTTTCAAGGATCACCTCCTCCAAGCTCAAGAACAGTTCATCCTGATGAGCAGGAAATGAAACAAAGGTGTCAGGAGGCCTGTGTAGATAAGCAAGCAGCTCCTGACTAAAGTCAGACATAAAAAGGAAGTTTACAAGAGGTGGAAGTAGGGTCAGGTGATGTGGGAGGAATATAGAGACACTATCTGAATGTGTGGGGATGGGATAAGGAAAACCAAGGCCTACGTGGAGTTGAATCTGCTAAGGGACATGAAGGGCAACAAAAAGGGTGTCTAAAGGGAGATCAGCTGCAAAAGAAAGATGAGGGAAAAAGTAGATCCACTGCTGAATGGTCTAGGGGACCTGGTGACAAAGGACACAGAAAAGGATGAGATACTCAAGTCTTCTTCACTGTGGTCTTTACTGGAAGTACTCACCTTCAGAAATCCCAGGCCTCTGAGACCAGCGGCAAAGTATGGAGCAAGGAAGACTTACCCCTGATGGATGAGGATTGAGTTACAGAATATTTAAATAAACTGGACAAATAAACAAGTAAGTCCCTGGAACCTGATGGGATACACCCAGGAATGCTGAGGGAGCTGGCTAATGTCATTGTGAAGCCACTCTTGATTAGTTTTGAAAAGTCATGGCCACTGGGGAAGGTTCCTGAAGACTGGAAGAAAGCAACTGTCACTTTTATCTTCAAGAGGGACAAGAAAGAGGATCTGGAGCACTACAGGGTGGACAGCCTCATCTCACCCTGGGAAAGTGATGGAGAAAACAATCCTAGAAACCATTTCCAAACATATGAAGGACAAGAAGGTGACTGGGAATAGTCAGCACAGATCTATAAGGAGAAATCATGCCTGACCATCCTAATAGCCTTCTATGATAAGACGATTGGCTTGGTAGATATGGGGAGAGCAGTAGATACTGTTTATCTTGACTTTAGTAAGGCTTTTGACACTTTCATGTAATGTCCTCATTGACTAACTGATGAAGTGTGGGCTAGATAAGTGAACAGTGGCATGGCTTAGTAGCTGGCTGAGCTGCTGGGCTCAAAAGGTTGTGGTCAGCAGCAAACAGATCAGCTGTGGGCCACACAAATGGTGTATCCCAGGGTCAGTACCAGGATCCAAAACTGTTTAACATCTTCATTAATGGCCTGGATGATGGAACCAAGTGCACCCTCAGCAAGTTTGCAGACAACATAAAACTGGGAAGAAAGATTCATAGACCAGATGGTCATACTGGTGTTTCGAGGCACCTCAATAGGAATCTCATAAAATTCAAAAAAGGGAAATGCCAAGTCCTGTTCCTGGGGAGGAATTACCTCATGCACCAGTGCAGGCTGGGGCCAACCAGCTGGAAAGCAGCTTTGCGAAAAAATACCTGGAGTCCTGGTAGGCAACAAGTTGGCCATGAGTCTGAAATGTACCCTTGTGGCAAAGAAGGTCAACAGCCTCTGGACTGTACTAGGAAAAGCATTGCTAGCAAGTCAAGAGAGGTGATCCTTCCTTTCTGCTCAGCATTGGTGGGACACATCTGGAGTGCTGTGCCCAGTTCTGGTGTTCCCCAGTGCAAGAGAGAGATGGACATATTGGAGAGAGCGCAACAAAGGGCCACAAAAATTATTAAAGGGCTGGTACATCTGACATATGAGGAGAGACTGAGAGACCTGGGACTGTTTATTCTGGAGAAGAGAAGGCTTGAGGGGATCTTATCAATATGTATAAATACCTGATGGTGCAGGGAGTAAAGAAGACGGAGCCGGATGCTTCTCAGTGGTGCCCAGTGGCAGGATAAGAGTTTATGGGCACAAACTGAAATACAAGAAATTTCATTTAAACATGAGAAAAAACTTTTTGTAGTGATCAAATACTGGAACAGGTTGCTCACAGTAGCAGTGGAAGCTCCTTGCATAGAGATACTCAAAACCTGACCGGATGGGGCCCCAGGCAACCTTCTCTAGTTGACCCTCCTTTGAGCAGTGGGTTTGGAGCAAGTGATTGCCAGAGGTCTCTTCCCACCTCAACTGTTCTGTGCTCTGTGGATACCTTGATCTGTTTTTTTCTCATGACTGAGTCAAAACAGCTCAAGAACTCTGATCACAGCTGGCACTTACTATTTTGGGCCAAGTACTATTTGGGATGTGCTGTCCCACATCCTCTTAAAATAAGTTATGCCAGGACAAAAATCAAGAATTGTGGTGAAAGGTTTTGGGGGGAGTGCTAGAGTTGCTTCCTGTGCTATATATAATTTGAGGTTGGGTAGAGGACTTCACTCTCTAATGTTTCTAATGTGGTATCTTTCACTAGTATCAAATCCTTACAGAGAAGGGAAAAGAAAAAAAAAAAGAGGCCTGAATTTGCCCGGTATTGATAGACCTGTGTTAAAGTTCATATTGTTACTTCAGTGGAAAATGGGGTTAATGAAGGGAAAACAAGGCCCTGTGTTTCTGTTATCCCCAAAAGACTACAGTTTCTGTGAGTAACCTTAAGGCACCCATGGAGGAACTGACAATTTGAATGACGTTTCTCTTAAAACAGCTTAGTTAAATGCCATGGGAAGCAAACAAGGAAAAGGTTGCTTTAATGGTATTTCCTAAAACGACAGTACAGCAGCATTTGTGGAATGTCCTGGAGCACAATCATTTGGCTTTAATAAAAAATAATGAAAAAATCCCAACAACAAGAAAATAAGCTGAATTATAAAAGTAAATAATTCATAACAAATTTCCTCCTAAATCCTGGAAGTCATCTGTCTAGAGCATCTGATACAAAGAAGCCAAAGCCAATAGTTCTGTATCAGCTGAAAACCATCTTTGTAGATGTTAGTCACACTCTGTGCGGAGAAATTTGTTTCTTTTTCTCTATCAGTGATCACTTATGAACCCTATACTCAAAGTTAATGTGTAGAGCAACCAATCAACAATTTGTCTACAATGCAGATGGAATCAGTGTTGAAGATATAATGGTACATGTGAGACAGTCATATTGGATTTGATTCTAGAGTGTATTAAGAGCGCTGTTGAGTTCTTCAACAAAGAAGCTTTTAAGTGTTTTCTTGCCTTTACATGCCCAAATAGTATCTACTACCTGCATCTTCTCTTGCTTAGTGTCAAGCACGTGCTTCAAATCATTCTGGTTTAAGAAAAAGTAATTTAATCAAAACACTGGAAGACCAGCCCTGTACTGAAGTTAACAGAGACCATACAGGAACCTCTGTACATATTTCTTTTCAATTTCTTTTGAAAGTGACAAAACATTGGAGATGCCTTTTATATTGATAGAAAGCTAAAAGGAACTATTTATTTGCAATTGTTTCTCCAGAATACCATCTCTACAGTCAAAATAGCTGTACTAACTCATCTGAAGGTGGGCTCTTCCTACACGGTGAGGACCTGAACTGAACAGAGACCTACACAGAGAGAGAGAAGAGCAAACCAGAAACTACACAGATCATCCAGGTTAGTTTGGATTTGCATGTGGGGAATGAGAGAGGAACAGAATACCAGGGAACAGGATTTTAGGTATCACTTTTGTTCTCTTAAACTTGTGTTATGTTATGTTACATGCATTCACCAGGCAAGAGGAATCTTCCACCTATTGCAAGGTGGTTTTCAACTTTAGAGCAAGGTTACAGCAAACAGGGCCTCACAATCCCCAATTACAGACAAACCAGGTATGTTTAGAAGCAACATGTATCCTAATGGCATAAAAATGGTAACCTCCTACCCCATCTGTTCTCTCTACCCCATCACCGTTTCAATAGAACAGAACTTGTATCCAGGCTGTGCTACAAGTGTTAGTCACGCTGTTACTCAGTCTGAGGGTCAGCATATTGACTTGGTTTTGATTATAATTATAGTCTAAACTGGAGGCATTTCTTGTAAGTTAGTAAATACGCTTATTGGAAATGATAGTTTAGTAATGTTCTTGATTTTATGCTCTATTTTTCCTCTTTCTTTCTTTATTCTGTCCTTCATTCTTCCAGAATGGCTACCAATTAGAAGAAAACTTAGTTTCAGCATCTTCCTCCTTGGTGCAATTTAGAATCCTTCAGGGCTTTAGTCTATTAAGAAGAGTTTGTGCATTGAATTTGTGCATGAAGCCTAATTACACCTAATGCCTCATCGTCTTCAGTGTCCTTTCTATTTCTCTCGTAGCGCTTGCAGCAATCACTTACAGAGACAAAATAGTGTGAAACCTTTTCTTCACATGGTATTCCCACTTTACGGGATCCGAAATGCTGTGAAGTCATGTGACCCAATTCCCTACTGCTGCGCGCTCTGCAGCAGTATTTACATGAGTGCAATGTGAGTGTAAAGTGCGGCTGAGTTAAGACGATTCATGCTTCACACTGATGTAAATGAGTACACCAAGCAGCAGGGCAGTGGTGAATCAGTTGTCAGGGCTCAAACTCAGTCATACTTCTGCTGAATTGCGCCGTAAGTTCCCTGTAGTTGTCTCCATAGGCATGATCCTGCCCCTCTGTCAGTTTCCTAAATAGTTCCCACAGCTGTTAGAACCTCACAGATACAAAAATACAAATGCTAAGCTTCAGATTCTGTTACGTGAAACATACTATGATGTTTTGCTCACAGCTCCAGTTCTCTAGCTGTGTATGAATATGTATTCAAGAGGAACACATTTACTCCCCATAATTTTAAAACATTACCATTTTACATCTTTGAAGTCTTCTGGAAAACTGACTAATTCATTCTTGATTAGCTAGACCCCTCAAGGTGAACAGTTTCTTCTCTGGCATGTGCAGTGGTTCAGGAGCAAACAAGGATCTTAGGAGCCCAGTCTCTGTGCATGAACATCTTGCATAGAATCAGGGCCACTACCTAGTTAAATATGTGCTGCTCTCTTGGCATACACCAAGTCTCCTTCTGGCTCAGACTACCACGATGGAATTAAACCTTGCAGAATCTGGGTGTGCCCCTCTTCATATCCCGGTCAACTGCTTCACAGAGAGAGCAATGAATTTTCTTTTGTCTCCAGAGCAACTCAATCTTTCTGGTAATCGCACATGTACTACTTAGCACCCCACTGAAGCATGGGTGCTCTGCATTCCCAGTGAACTGAACTGTCTTGCCAAGTACAACAAAGATGGCTTACACCTTTCTTTTCCCCTGTCCTCACCCTCACAGTCAAGCAGATTTCCAAGAGAGCAATTCAGCATCCTTTGCCTAGAAGTAAGGAGTCACCTTTCCGTAGGAACTTTGTCCCATTTCCAGGACTCTTAAGCATACAGGAATTCCTGTAAAGAAAGCCAAGTATTCTCCAGGAAAGTGTGTCTCACAAAATAGGACAGATTCTGTGTGATGGAAATTACGTCCAGGAAAAATCAGGGTGGGTTAACAGTGGTGTAATGGAGGGGAAAAAAAAAAAAAACAACACACAACAAAACATCAAAGCCCCAAAAGCCAGAATAAAGAGCTTGGCCATCAAGTACTGAGACCAAATGTCATTTGCAATTAATTGCTATAATAAGGACAGCTGCCTTCCTAATTGATTTCAGCTTCTTACTAAGGGATCAGTGCTGCTAATTAGTTTGCATGTAAACTTCAGAGGACATGAATAATCAGAGTTTAGCAAGCTGCACCAACCGTAACTAATCCTTCTAGCTCTTCTGCAAAGAATACATAGTAAGCAAATGTTGTCCCCTGCCCAGCACCACAGATGGAGCCAGGACTTATTGCTCCAGCTACTTTTTTCCACTGAGATGCTACAAAGCACTCAGAAGCATGCAGAACTGGCAACCTTGAAGTCACTTTTGAAGGAAGTCAGTTTCCTAGTTAGAATAGGAGCAGTGTGATAGCTCTGTCATCAGTACTGTAAAGAAGATGATATTTAGCTGGAGTTCCCTGCCTGCTAAGCAGCTGTTTCAGGATCCATGAGTAGCCAAGTATAATTTACAAAACCCCAAGGCTGTTCTAAGTTGGCATCAGAGTCTTAACGTACCTTGATCAGCTTATAGACCACGGAGTTGCAAGGGTAGTTTAAAAACTGCCATTACTTCATCACTCTGGTTTTGTGCTAACCAGAAGTCAACCAGAGTAAAAGATCTGGCCTAGACCCTGTATCAGAATAAGAAGTGGAAATAGCCTTTCCCTTTCCCTTTGCCTTTCCCTTTCCTTCTTCCTGTTTCTTTGTATTAACATTGCTTTGATTTTCCTGGAAGTCACTGAGGTCTGTGTGTTCATAGCTAGAGACTGACTTTATTTCTGACTGTATTAATGCCCTATTCTTGGCTGGAACAAGACGTGTTGATCTAGATTATTGCTAATTAAATGATGGTCAATACAACATCAGCCATTCCCTAAACACTTCCAAACCTTAAAAAAGCCCATGTGCCCCTCCCTGCCATGCAGCTAAACAAATCCATGCACGTAAATCAGAGGAATAAAAGGAAATAAACCCCAGACCCTTCAGACCCCAAACTAATTTTAAAATTACTATTAGTGAAAGCCTATGTTGCAGTGCAGTCCAAGGTGGTCTTTGGATTTTTTTCAAAAAGGCAAAAAAATCCTTCAGATGAAAAATGTTGAGGAATACAGACTTTTATTGGAACAGCTGCCTAGGGACAAGCTCATTCCAGCCGTCCTTAGTTCAGATATTTAGTAGATCTAGCCAACCACATGTGGTTGCTAACATTTGTGATAACGGATCACCTGTCTGCATACTGCACCTTTCTGTAAGGTGACCATTTGCTAGAATATAGATTTTTTTTAAAAAAAATTATTTCTCTGGAAGATGAGAAGATATATACCGAACAGAAGGAAGCTTCAAAAATGGTGGGGAAAGCAGAGGAAGATTCTATTTTACAAATCAGTGCCCTCTATTTTGCTAACTGAAAAGCAGAAAGAAACTGAAAGGATCTGAAGTTCAGCTGAACTGTTTTTTTCTAATACTCTGATCTGTTATCCCTGAGAAAGTATAATGAATAGATTCAATAGGGTCATAAGGTGTTAGGTGTGAACACAACCCAAGTTTCTTCAAGGCAGGCAAATGAAGTCAGGGTGAAGTTGCTGGCTACAACTGTTTACAATAGTCAGGGACTGCTAACTACCTTTAATTGCTGGCAGATGATCAATGTTTTGGTGGCAGGAAATTTAATCTAATTCTGGCTGATTCTGTCTCCCTTGCCTTCAGGGATCTGAGTTTGAGTTGGGCTGTTATCTGAAAACGGAGTTGCACTTTCAAAATGTTTGAGAAATACCAAGCAAAACTAAAGGGAGAAATGAGACAATTCCTGTAAATTTTCCACATTTTTTTACTTTTTTTCCTTCAGTTGCAGTAATCTCTGACTTCTGCTTTCTAAGAGCTTATAAACCTTTTCTCCTTTCTGAAGATCAAATGTCTTTTTCCTCTTTCCATCTCTGTTATCTGAGTTGCAGCAAATACTGATGGCTTTTCTTTCAGGCTTACATGTTCCCGTGACAGCGAACAACTTGTGCAGACCACTCACTATATCTTAACCAGTACAGGAGAGAGGGTTATAATGGGCTTGAGAAGCCCATGAAAGAGAAGGAGCTGTGAACAGGAAAAACACAGGGAAAAGGGTGAGATTGAAATGTGCCATCTCCAGAAAGGTCCAAACCAACATCTTACTATGATGGATACAGATTTGAATGTAGTTGTAGTTCACCTAAATTCTGTGGTGTGGGCCATTTTTTAATATGGAAATCAAATCTTTTTATTTAAGAACAATTGGTAGAAGTAGTTTGATAGCTAGTACATTGATTTAAGGCATTGTCAAGGAACATTATCTTCATGTTGGAGGCCATAACTTCCATTGACTGCACAACTCTTACAGATCTGATAAGGCTTATGTTCTAGGAACCAGTTTATTTACTTTTAACCAATTTTTTTTTTCAACTGAGAAGATACACCCACCAAAAATAAATGTTTGTACTGGGTTTGTAGTGGCAGCTAACTAAAACATATTTTTCCATGGTGTCGGGAATGCTGCAGAAAAAGAAGTACAC